>NW_011889222.1:856347-859439 GCF_000151845.1 Pteropus vampyrus | reverse complement strand
CAGATATTAATTCCATGACACTGACTTTAGTACTGATAGACTGATAGTCAGTTAACCATGAATCACATGATCTGAGGAATATCCACTGGGAGCACATGAATTCATGGCAGGATAAAGACGGTCTTCGGGGAGACCTCCATGGCAGTTACAATTATTGCTCCAAGTCTTCTATTTTCATAATGTTGTCCATGTTGGCCAGTAAATCAGTCAGACCATGCCCTTGGCAAAATATGATGCGGCATAATTACAAAGGAGATTTTTAGAGAAAACTCCCCACAGTCCTTTGTGCTAAGTGCCTAAGGAGGTTTTCTTGCTGGCCTCTAATTTGATCCCAGGCATGCATGCATCTCATGCCTTTCAGCTTCTTAGAAGTTTCCTTTATACATGAACTATATTTAGAAATTATTATGTTTTACATAAGACAAGGGCTACATCCAATTATAAAAATGCTGCTTATAAATAAAAGTAGTGAAGAATTCACCTGTTTCTTCTGGAAATCTCACATTCAATTAGGTTTCAAAAAGATTATATCTGGTTAATCACTCGATATATTATTTTTTATTTAAATCTAGAGTAAACGTGTCTAATTTGTCATTATCTTGCTTATTTGAAAACAATGCTAATATTGATATTATTTTAGCATTTGATTCACAAGATTATTGCAAAACTGTGACACACATTAGAGGAGAACTATATACAGTAGAGCAGTTTTTCCCTTAAATGATCATGACATACTTTACAAAAAAATGAAAAGTTCTATCTTAGGAAGTTGCTGAATAGAGAAGGTGAAGAAAGGAATTTCAGTGGCGTAGTTCTGAAGCATGAAAGAGTATGCTATTTACATATTTTTGAGTTTACAGTGTTTTCAAATACGTGATAATCAGCTTTAATCTTTCACTAGTCTTGTACGATAAATATTACATCAAGAGAAATTAAATGACTTATACAAAGTCACCCAGTTAATAAGTATCAGTACTAAAGTTTGAATTAATTCATTCTTTCCTTTACACAAAAATATTTACTGAATGTTAAAAAATAATAAACAGGAATCTTGATTAAGTGCTTACTTCAAAGCAGTGTTTCTCAACTTTTTAAAATTATCACTCCACCTAAGGAGGCTTTTTAGACTTTTTTTAACCTAATTTCCCTCTACCTAGAATAATTTTAATACCTCAGATATAGTATGTATCTGTTTTACACTGTGACTCTTGGAGGGCTACAAACCATTGTAATAGCTAAGATTTTTTTCACTTCCTTCCCAAGAACTGAATGTTGCCCCCTTGAAGTTGTCATCCACCTCATCGAGAATGCATGCTTTAGAGACATTTTGCCAAATGCTAAAGATATAAAAATGAATAGGATATGGTCCTTTCCCTTTGTCATTTTGATGGCTAATAGATGAGAGGTACAAGTAAACAATTTCAGTAGAGAGTGAGTTCAACAACAGAAGAATGTACAAGGTACAGAAATAGCACAAAAGAGGCTGTCTTCAACTCTGATTGAGAGCAGTTAGAAGAGACTTCATAAACTCCCTTCATGGTTAAGACTTGCAGTACAAGGATGTGTATACCAGCTGGAAAAAAAGGAGAAGGACATTGCAGTCAGGCAAGACTCACATATTGAAAGGCAAAGAGGATGAAACAACATGGCCAGTTTGGGGGTCTGCAAAAAAAACTTGAGAGCACTGGAGAATTGTCAGGGCTATGTCATAAACTAGGAGCCTAAACTGTTATGGAAGCAGTGGAAAGGAGATAGGATCAGTCTGTGTCTTATAAAGATCACTGAGACATTTTACTTCCTGTTCAAGGTTGCTGAGGGAAGCCAGCACATTTCTCTCTTCTCCTCCCCTGCTAAAATCCTACTGAAATCACATGCACACCTAAAAATCCACTTCACCATTGGAAATCTGGAAGGATGCCATCAGTAAACCAGAAAGGGTGAGAAAATTTTGGAAGACTTGGGAAGATAAATGAATTAAAGCAGTTGAATAGTGCCTGATATACAATAAAAACTATTATTAGCTGTTTTTTAATGCAAACAGCTAAGAGACTATGAGATTTCTTACCTAAAGCAGGTGTGTGTTGGCGGGGGGAGGGGGGGTAAAGCTATTTTTTAAAATAGATTTCTTTGTTGTACTATAGCAGCTTCACACAGTCCAGAAACACATCTAGATTGTCTTCATATCACATTTCTTCCACAACAGCCTTTCCATATCTTCTAAATCCACTCTAGGCTACATATGAAAATATCTTTGGTTATTTTGTTACCATAGTGCATTAATAGGCTATGGTGTGCTCAAGCATTGGGATAATTGTTTTATAGACCATTATCCATACAACATTTTGTGAGATTTTTGCTATTTTTATGCCTACTTTGTAGATGGAAAAAAAAAAAAAAAAAGTCTACAGCCTAGACAGGTTAAAGTAGTTTTCTCAAGTACCTACAGTTATTAAGTTGTCATTGAGATCATGACTATGTACCCCAGCTCTTAAACATCTGCTATTCTGCTTTGTATATCATTATTTTCTCATAATATTCTTGTCTTAATCTGTTCCAGCTTTAATAACAAAATGCCATAGGCTGGGTAGCTTATAAATGACAGAAATTTCTCACAGCTCTGAAGTGTAGGATGTCTAAGATCAAGGCACCAGAAGATTTGGTATCTGGTAAGAGATTACCTCCTATATGACCATCTTTTGCTGTAGCCTCATATGACAGAAGGGGCACAGGAGCTCTCAGGTATCTTCTGTAGGGACACTAATCCTAATCATGAGGGCTCTGCCTTCATGACCTAATCAGCTCTGAAAGGACCCATTTCCTAATACCATCATCTTGGGAGTTCGGATTTCAACAGATGAATTTGGAGGAGACACAAACATTCAGACTATAGCAATCCTCATGGCCTTTTTTTAAAAGAATTTTTCTGCTTTAAAATTAACAATATTTCTAAATTCTTTAAGTTATTATGATCATTATTTCAGTTTTCCTTTCATTAAGTTAAAATTAAAGAATATTCCTGGCCCATGTGTAATGTATGTGTTTTCAAGGAACGGAAAAGTGAGACATAATTATTTACTGTCTGACTGCTATGT
>NW_011889222.1:844201-851952 GCF_000151845.1 Pteropus vampyrus | reverse complement strand
CACCATCCTCAGGACCTAAGTACATTATAACTGCATTGATGGTTACATTATCACAGCTTGACCATGCCAGGCTTTATATGGTTGCTAAGTAATCAGTGTCAATTGTTGCTCTTGAAGATGAAGGACAAAATATTTCTTAAGATTAAAGGAAAGCTTTATGAAAAAGCAAAGGCTGTCTTTTTCCCACAGTATCCTATTTCTAAAACACTATCATGTTTTAATATTTTATTCATAAGACAAATTCTTACAAATATTCTGTCACTTTCTTTAGTAATTTTACCTTGGAAACCATTTATATTTAGGGCAAGTGGTTCTAAGAAACATAAAAGCATTTTTTTTTGCATGTTCACATAGTTCATATAGGATTATGGGAAATATACAGATCTAATGTTGAATCTCATGAGCATATGATTATTCTACTACCAACTTCTTCTGATCTGGAATGTAAATTAGGCCTCCTGCTAATAATATATTTCCTTCAGCACACGTAACAACGACTAAAAAATCTTTCATACATTTGCAAAACTTCTTACTGCACTGAATCATCAAAAATAGATGAAAGCATTGAACAGTTTGAATATCCTTGTTAACAGTTTAGGATGCTATATGATTTTGTTCCAAAACTAACACTCCAGTACCACATCATTGCATACCTTAATTTGGTTGCAGTAAATCTTTTAAAAATCACATCAGTCAACAAATATGTATACTGAGTCAGATGTACTATTATGCTACAAGCAGGGAGGAATTTATAAAAAAGAGGCAAAACTCTTGCCATGTAGGGAAATTACACTCTTGCCTATGAAAAATAATTAGCAATACACCAGACATTATAGTTGTTCAGAATGGGGGGTAGAGAAGTATTGTGTGCTGAAATTTTTAGGATATAAGAATACTTCTTTGGCTTCAAGTAAGTTCAAGTAGGTCTGACTATCTATAATTTTAAAGGTCCACAAGGTGATTTTGATATACACCTTGGGTTGAGAACTATTTCATTTAAGCACATGAAGATTGAAATATTAGGTATCACCGTGTAGGAATTAGAATGATACATTAGGCATTTAGTACTTCAATGACTTGACTTCTCATTTTATTGCCTAGTCTTCTAGAACACAAGATACCCCTATAAAATGTCAAAATCCAGTGGTCTTCAGGAAGTGTATATGACCGATATTCAGATTTAAGAATATAGATGAATCATTTCCTAATTCTTTTACTTGTTATATGAAATACTGATGACCTATAAAAACAGAAAGCAATTTATATCAGGTATAAAATTATTCTCATTTGACAAAGATTCAAAAGTTATTGAGTGAATTTTAAAATATATATATTAGAAAATGATTATGTTCATTACAAAAATATACTTAGTTTTATAAAAAGTTTTTGCTTTTAAACATAGTATACATAAAAATATTTGATTTGAAAAAACCTGGCAGTTTTATATTTAAAAAATATATTCACTGACACTGACTTGGCATCATGCTTTTTATAGTTACTAGCCAGCTGAGTGGGAGGAGAGCTGGGGTTGCTTCTGATGCCAAAATCATATTTCCCTCAATCAGCATAAGGTTTTTTTTTCCTGCCACGTTCAAATACTAAAAACTTAAATAATATGACTTTAAATACATTTGTACAGCACATTCAACTTTGTCCAGTATCTTCACGAACATATTTCATTTGTCACTTTTAACTTTTTCTGAGTATATTCATATCTATGGGCAGTCTTCTCTCTGTGCCAGATGCTTTCATGGGAAAAAAAAAAGACACATACACATATACACACATCTTACATTTCTCTGTAGCAAAAAAAAAAAGACTTCCAGAATTATTTTACTGAACTTAGAGCTTGGCAAAAGTTATGTTTATAACAAATCCAGGTCTTGCAGCATCTTCGTCTGCCTGCCTGTTCATACTGTACCCCTGAAGACAGGCAAGTAGCTTCTTTCTTTTCTTCTTCCTCTATATTCTATTCCTGGGCAATATTATTCACTCCTATAGCCCTTAGAGACTAGGGGCTCCAGTGTTCATTATTGCCAAATCACATTGCTTTCTTTAGTGTTAGACCCAAAAGTTCTGACTGTCAACCAGACATCTCCAACTGGAGGAAGGAGATGAAAAGATTCCTTTGAGCCTATTTGTTATTTCTTGTCTCAGAAATCGCCATCTATTCTCCATAATTTGAAGGCCTCAGAATCAGGAAAATTACAATATAAATTACAATACAGCATAAGTGGTACAATTTAAAGATGCACAGTAGTCAAGGAAGTGATTATTTCTTGGTCAGTGATGGGCTTTCACCAAAGAGGTGACATTTTAACTGAGTCTTGAGTGTTGAGTGGGAATATTCTATATAGGAAGAAAGAAGAAGGCATTTCATGTATGAACAAAGATTTAGACATCAAAAAGAATGTGGAATATTTGAAGAAAACTGGAAAGTTTGTATGACTGAAAGGCTATGCTTTGTAAATGTTTAGTTTGTAGTTGGTCTTTGTCTTTTTTTGTTTTCTTTTTTTTTAAAGATTATTTTTGTTTATGTTTTCCCCATTTAGATTCTCTTAATATTGAGACATCCAGACTCTTCACTGTGTATTCTTTATATAAGTTTCCTGTGGTACTGGTCTAATCTAAGTCTTCTGAAAAGAAATAAAGTAATTTAAGGGAGATTTTAGGGTTTAGATATCTATGAAAAATAATTGAAAACTAACTTTAAGTCATTAAGAATGGGAGAAAATGCAGGCAGAGGTCATGTGGGAGGTTATGTCTCCCAGTGATCTTGTTTGCTTGGTATAAAGCGATATACTCCAAACCAGAGCTATATTCCTGAGCATTCAGGAGAATTCATCTGCGTATAATTTTTCACTCCTTTCTGAACTCTTCTTTGTTATATTACCCATATTTTCAATCTAAAAGCATATGAAGCCAAACCTACATGAAACAAGTGAGTACATATTTCATTGTGAAGTGACATTTTATGAACTCCACGTGTTCTTGTTCTCATGCATTCTACTTCATAACAATGAAAACCTCTTCTGTCGACCAGTATATAAAATTTAGTTTAGTTTATTCTTTCTACTATCATTATCATGATAGTGAAAAAGCCAAATGACATTTGATTTTTTCCACTCTTGTTTATTACATTTGATCCACACCACTGACATTTGACCTTTCAATTAAATGAAGATGTATATGAAAGGTATGAGAGCAAGTAAACATTATAACCCCTTTGTTTGAAGTAAAATAAAAATAAATATAAACAAAGATTTTAATGTTATTTGTTATTATCATTTGATTTTTAATCTTGGTTAATAAATCGTTCTTGTCCTTTATTTAATAAATTATAGATGAAGTTTTTATGTAAATAAGTTTGTAGCACGGGGAAATTTGGGATTATTTGATGATAGAATTTATCATCACGCAATGCAGGAGTTGTAAAATATATGAATTATCCTGGAACTATATAAAGTACTATTAAGGTAGATTGCCCTTATATTAAGTTATTGTACTCATTTATATTGCATTGCAAGTTGTTTTTCTTTTCTTGTATTCTTGCTTTTCAGACTGGAAAGGTAGAAAAGTCCTGGTCAGAACTTAAATTTGCAACCCAACATAAATCAAAGCTCCATTCTCCAATCTGAAAGCTCCTGTCCCCACCTTCACTCCCAGTGACCCTGTGAATGTAATCTTTTCAGGAAGAACCTTGAATCTGGTCAAGACAGAATGTGACTTATGAAGTGAGGTAGGGTGAGGTGTCCAGGGAGAGAGGCAGGCAAATGCTTCAGAAATGAGTCTCAAAATAATGTATTTTCTTTCTTGGAACTCTAAAATAGAATTGTAGCCCATTTTCCTTTTTCACAGGGAAGTTTACCCAGATTGGAAAGCTTTCTCTTCCTTCTGATATTCATGCCTGATGATCATAATCTTTTATTAGATTGTTTCTATTTTTCATGTATTGATACCTCTGGTTTAAAGAACAAGTCAATATAAATATGTAATCTTGGTTAAGAGTGAATGTATATTAAAATCAGGATAAGGTAGCAGTGATTAAGAGAAACTGCCTTTTCCTTCTTAATAATTCAAACGGTGCTTTCGTTGTATACATAGCGGTCACTAGGAGGAAGTAATTTAGGAAATATTTCTCATGAGAAGTTCTGAGGCCAGAGTGATTACCAGAGGTAAAAAGTAAAAAAAAGTAAATTTTAGTCCAAGATATTGAATTTCCTACAAAGATGGACTATACCTAGATAATATTTACTTTTACTTATGGATGTAATACAAATGTCAATTTCAAAAAAAAAGAAAAATATTCCAACTACTTGTCATCAATGAAAGTGATTGAGTCACAAGATCACCTATATTTGTCTGGCTCATAACATCTCTAATACTCTACCACTATTTAAGTTAGTACTTTTAAACAATTTAATCTACTTGGTTTCTATAAAAGAGATTGAAATTTTATTCCACATGGCCTTCAGGAATATAGAGTTTTTTCTTTGAGAAATAAAAGCAAAATAGAACAAACAAAGAAAACCTCTGAGGTTTATACATATTGTCCCTAGTTGACCAATAAAATATTTCTCTAGTGTTTTCAGTGTGACGCTTTTGGACAGCTATACACAGGGTCTGGGCTGATGCTTCTGCATTGTCCTCCAAATTCACAAACCAAAAGAATTGAACATACTAACATGAAACACTGACTTACTATCAGAGTTATTTTCACCCATTTTCCCATTTTCAACTGGTGTATCTGAATCTGAGAAAAGATAATAGCAGGTAGTGCGAGATGTTTATGCAGATTTGTGGGTTGAAAAAATCTCCACAGGTAATTTTGATGTTTCCCATAGTGGCAGGTACAATATAGTCCTTTACCCTTCTCTTTGCCCTGTACCTTAAAACAGTAAGTGGTTTATTCATTATGTATTTTTCATTAAGTTGTTTATTTAATAAATATTTATTGACTATCACATTACAAAACAATCTAGAAAGTTAATATAGGTGCAAGAAAACTGTTGTTTAAACAGCTTATTATTACCTAGATTTGAGTATTGGGGCAGTTTTCAAAGGACATTCAGAATGAGCTGGGGTTTCGTATACTTTCCCTCATTGTTTTTCCAATAGATAAGTTTATGTAACTACATATATATGTAACTACATATATATATATATATATATATATATATATATATATATTTATATTTACTTCTATTTACTACCTTTTAACTATGACTACTCAATCAAAATTAAGTAGTTCATCAAAAATAAACATCAAATTTAAAAATTGAATCGGCATTTAATAACTACTTTATGATTAGGAAGGATGCTAGTTTATTGTGGAAACTTGGGAAAACAAAGAAGGAAATAAAACTTTGCCACGATCCCAGCACCCAAAGAGAAATAAAATTAACATTTTGACATCCTCATTTAGCTGCCTTGTATACATATCCCACAGTAAGTCAGTGAGTTGAGATGCAGGTGTTCACTAGCCACATAACCCTGCAGTGTTTTTTCAGTCTTTTATTTAGTACACCCACTAGCCAAGAGCATTTGTATCAAGCTTTACTTCCTATAGTTTGAATAATGAAAACAGCAGGTATATTGCTTATGCTTTCTCAAGCTATGTACACCTAGATTCTGATGATTTCCTCCATCGCCTCCCCTCCCACTTCTATTTGAGAATTACAAGTATAATCAGGAAAAAAAAATGAAAAACAGGAAACCTCTCATTGTTCTGAATCCTATTGTCTCTTACTGTTCTGACTTCATCGCTTACAATTGTGTGATGCTGGGTAGATTATTACCTCTCTGAAATTTGTTAGACATGTTAATAGTCATTTCATAATTTTTAAAGTGGCTTATGAGCATTAAAATGAAAAATGCATGTAAAGTTTCCTGCACAGTGTTTCTTAGAAAATATTAAGTAACCTCTTTATGCCAGGACCTGGTTTGGGCCCTATCATTTATGTTATATAATTAACTTCTCAGAACAACTATGACCTAAAATAAACATATGAATTTTTACATGTAACTTGAATGCCCCAGGCCTCCTTATTCTATGAGTGCAAATGAAATCACAGTCACATTAATGCCTAAATTGGTACACTTCTCCAGCAGTCCCTATTCAGAGGACCTCAACCTCCCTCGAAAACCTTCCCAGTTTTTCTAAGAATCTACAGAGGGATGTTGGAAAGTTTGTTCATGTTCTACTGCTCCAGTTGTTTTCAATGCCCTCTGTGGAAACCTACATACTCCTGCAATGGAGGCTATATAATGAACACCCAGGATGCCAGCTCTGCTGTGCGGGTTGGCTTGCAGAGAGAAGAGAGAGAAGGCAGACCACAGAGTGATAAGCTGTGTCACTTAGGGCCTGGTTCTCAGTGTTTGTGGCCACAGTCTCACAGCCTCACATGCATACAGTTCCTTCCTCATCAATCTACACAAATCACTTGGTCCCGCGCCATTCAACACCAGATGCTGCCCCTCCTCAATGCCCACATCTGTTGTCTTTCCCCAACACCTTGGCACAAACCTCTTTCCTCTTCCACCCAAAGGTGGCACAACATAGGCCTTCCCATGAATAATCAGCTCATCCATTCCAGAGTCAGCTAGAGTTTAAATTCCTGTTGTTTTTTTTCCTCTCAGCTAGAACATGTTGGTTCATTCGGAGAAGGAAACTGAGGCTGAAAGTAATTATTAAATATTCCTAAAGGTAAAAGCAATTTACTCATTTCACCTGCAACCCTATGATTTATTTGCAGAAATGTGTAGTCTGACCCCTGCTTTTTATCTTATGGTTGTCCTACCCTTTTCTACAAAAAGAGCCACTTCTTCTCTGATGCTTGTCTCAGATTGGTCCCTGCAGTTGCTTCCCCAGCCACCGGCAGCTATGCAGCATGGCTTTAGGCTGTGCTCTGTGCATCCTTCGGCATTTATTCTGCCTCCTGAGCTTGCAGCAGCCCTGCGCTTGCCTGTTGTTCAGCTGCCATCTGAGTGCCTGCTGTTAGCCACAGTCCCACCTGGGGGCTGAGGCAGAGAGAACACAATTTCAGCACTTGGGCCTTGGCCGAGTACCAAGTCCTCACTGGGAGGTCTTGCCATACCACTTCATACTTCCTGTGGCTCAAAAGAGCTTCTGGGGAGGCTGCTGTACCCCCAGACCTGTGTGCATGCTACCGATGTCCTTAGATGTGTCACAGTGTTGACATGACATTGTCATTTCATCTTTCGTAATGTGTGCTGACTAAAAATATTCCATTTTTTCATTCCATCTGTCAATAAATACTCAGAAATTTAGCTGCTAAGAACTCAGTTATGATTATCAGTTTTATATCTTAAATATTCAGGAAAAGCTTTTATTTGTTATACAGGACATCGTGGGAATGGAGAGTATCAGGCAAAAAACGTTATTCATGTTGCCTTGAGCTGTCTCCTCATCACTCTTTGTTTTGCTTGCAGTGACCAATAACTGGACACTTGGTCAGAAGGAAACAATGCTTATTTCCAGCTGACTTCAGGCTGTCCTGAAATTAGAGACAAGCAGATGTCAATAGTAAAATAGTAAATTCAGTATAGTTTTTAGAGACTGAACATGTAGAAATTTCATTGAGTTAAGTAGGAACTGACAACACAAAGGAGAAATCTCTCCCTTAGAATGACAATCTATGAATTAAAATTCATTAGACTATATGAGTGAAGTTTATAAGGATAAATAATCCTAAAACTATAAAAGTGTCAAGAAGAAATCATACCAAAAA
>NW_011889222.1:839255-842846 GCF_000151845.1 Pteropus vampyrus | reverse complement strand
CCTCACCAACACTTGTTTGTTGATTTTTTTATCATAGCTGTTCTAAGAGGTATGAAGTGATATCTTGATTTATATTTCTCTGATGACTAGTGACATTAAGCATCTTTTCATATGTCTGTTGGCCATCTATATGTCCTCTTTGGAGAAATGCCTCTTCAGGTCTTCTGCCTGTTTTTTAATTGAATGGTTTGTTTTTTTGGTGTTGAGTTGTATGAGTTCCTTATAAATTTTAGATATTAGCCCTTTATTAGGTATATCATTAGCAATTATATTCTGATATTCAGTAGGTTGTCTTTTTGTTGTGTTGATGGTTTCCTTTGTGTACAAAAACTTTTTAGTTTGATGTAGTCCCATTTGTTTATTTTTTCTTTTGTTTCTCTTGCCCAAAGAGCTATAATCAGAAAAAAAAAAAAAATTACTAAGAGCAGTCTCAGAGAGTTTACTGCCTATATTTTCTTCTAGTAGTTTTATGGTTTCAGTTCTTACCTTTAAGTCTTTAATCTATTTTGAGTTTATTCTTGTATATGGTGTAAGAAAATGGTCCAGTTTTATTTTTTTTATGTATTTGTCCAGTTTTCTCAACATCATTTATTGAATAAGCCGCCTTTGCCCCGTTGTATATTCTTGTCTCCTTTGTCATAGATTAAATGACTATATAGATCTGGATTTATTTCTGGGCTCTCTATTCTGTTCCATTGATCTATATGTCTGCTTTTATGCCAGTACCATGCTGTTTTGATTACTATAGGCTTATAGTATAGTTTGATATCAGGTAGCATGATACCTCTAACTTTGTTCCTTTTTCTCAAGATTGCCATGGCTATTCAGAGTCTTTTATGGTTCTATATAAATTTTAGGATTATTTGTTCTAGTTTTATATTTGGATAGGGGTTGCACTGAATCTATAGGTTGCTTTGGGTAGTATGGCCATTATAACAATGTTCATTCTTCCTATCCATGACCATGGTATATGCTTTCATTTATTTGTATCTTCTTCAGTTTCTTTCTTCAATGATTTATAATTCTCTAAGTACAGATGCTTTTCCTCCTTGGATGAATTTATTCCTAGGTATTTTATATTCGACGCCATTATAAATGGGATTATTTTCTTAATTTCTCTTTCTGATACTTCATTATTGGTGTATAAAAATGCAATGGATTTCTGAATATTAATTTTTATATCCTGCTATTTTACCGAACATATTTATCAGTTCTAACTGTTTTTTGGTGGAATCTTTAGGGTTCTTTATATTTAGTATTGTGTCGTCTGCAAATAACAGTTTTACTTCTTCCTTTTCAATATGGATACCTTTTAATTCTTTTTCTCGTCTGATTGCTTTAGCTAGGAATTCCAATACTATGTTGAATAAAAGTGAAAGTACGCCTCCTTTTCTGTTTCTGATCTTAAGGAAAATGCCTTTTTGCTTTTTTCCATTGAATATGTTAGCTGTGGGTTTGTCATATATGGCCTTTTAAAATTTGCTTTTCATTTAGTGATTTGTATAATTACCTAACTAGTACTCCTTTGCTCTGTTTGCCTATTTACTTGTTTTGGCTTTGGTTTTTTTGAGTGGAATCTAATCTTTCTTAATCATTGTATCTTAAATAGACTGTCTCATATTTTCTTAGAAGATAAATATATAACAGGACAGTAATCACATCTATAAATGTGACATATTAACCTTTAATTTCTTTGAACAGAGATAGTCTCATCACCAAGAATATTTTATATTATTATAATTTTATAATTTGAATAATTTTAGGGGGATCTCCAGCTAAAAAGCTTAGAATTCTATCTTCATGTGGGTAGATATGGTTATAAGCCAATGGAACTGCCTTTTCATCCTACAAGAGCATCTGAATATATATATTTAAAACTGGTTGTTCATAATATACTTCAGGTATTGGTCCACCAAGGTTGCCATTTACCAAAAATTTTTCTAACTAGACTTTGAGGATTGTCTACTGGGCAATTTTAGACTCACTAAAATATAGCCCAAAATTTTATACTCATTTTATACACTCATTTTATATAATAAATGCATTTATTAAATATTATATAAAATTAATTTTGGAAATTTTGACTCTATTAGATTCATTAGAAACATCCTTATTTAAAGGAATCTCAACTCTGATCATTTTCTTTTTCTTTTTATTGTAAATATTGGAAGGGGGAAGGTTATATTTTTATATCCTGAAAATAGATATCTACTACATTGCCAAGATAATGAAAACCATGGCACAGGGCAAATAAGGCCAATCCAGTAAAGAAATATGTTTCCCAGTTTTGCTGTCTGATTGACGATGAAGGTGGCTAGATTAGTAGTTGCATTACTTTTGTTTAAAACTTCCTGGATCTTATCAAAATAAAGCATTTCTTCTAAGCCCAGCAGTATAAATCATTCTACTTTACCCCCAAGGTTTGCATCTCAGTTGCAGCTCAAAATGACAAGAGGACTATGCTGGGACAATATTCTAATGATAGAATATGCCTTAAAGGAAACATCTAAATAAATTCTTCATTGTTACTGAAATGAAGGATCAAAGTCAATTTTCAAAATATAAATTTTAGCTCCTGAGTGTATGAAAATATTGACCCCACTCTTGAAATCTACATAAGACCTTTAGTTGAGTTTGATAGGCATCTAAAAAAGCATATGATAAAGGAACAATGAAATAGAATAAACTCTAAAAGTAATGAATCTATTGAAATTGAATGCTCCTAAGATAAACAGAAGATGAAAAAGCAATATTTTTTGCTAGATGAAGAGATAGGTCTTCTTATTGTATTGTTCACCAAATAAAAGCAAGAAATAATCATAGCCAAGCTATAGAATAAAGTATGAGAAATTTTCAAACAAATTGAAATGGTAACATGTTTTAAATCAATCATAAAATTGTTTGTTATCCAAAAAGGATATCACTAATACAGTAACAAATGCTAAAGTTTAAACATTCAAGTTTCTCTTTTCTAGTAATGAATTATAAAATGTCTAAACATTATCTGCACATTTTTATAGTGATACACATTAGTTTTACTTTATTAAGAAATCTAGCTATAAATATTTTTCATAGCAATGTGATTTATATTAGCTTTCTAAAATTTTCAAGCTAATACACTAAATGAGAAGTTAACCTGAGTTAGTATATTATAAGATTTTATTAATCTCAAACAGAAAGCAAATTATAAAAACATTGTCCAAAAAATTTAGCTCAAATTATAAAAACATTGTCCAAAAATGTATAGCTTTAAAAAAAAACTACATAGATTTTTTTCTTTTGCATTCTAGGTATTTATCTATTTTAGATGTTCATATTCTTGTAATCAAGTTTCCATGAATCATTTATTTATGAGACTATACTTTCAGTAATACATGGAAAAAGAATTTTTGTCACAGCTAAAGTTTTTAATATGTCATAATGCACTATAACATAGAAAGATTGAATAAAAGTTGTGTCTAAATAAAGGTGATCTAATTTTTCCTCTTTTTATTCCTCTGCATGGGATTTTGCAAGCACCAGCAAGTTGTTAAATATTTCTTTAATCATTACTATCTATATTTCATTTTACAGATATATAGATATATATTT
>NW_011889222.1:835824-838270 GCF_000151845.1 Pteropus vampyrus | reverse complement strand
GAGGAGACCAGGACTTGGTAAACTCACTTCAATAAACTTATGTCAACAGGGAGAAGGTTGACTGCCGTGTAAACTAGGGGCAATAGAGGCCCCTTCTAGAAAAATCAGTTAAGTTTAGCTTATGAGCAATATTCAAGACCCAGAATTTAGAGTTTCTGCCAAAAATCATTTGCTAGAGTCTAACCATTGATCTGCCTCAGTTAATTGTTATTTTTGAACTTTAGATATTGTGAATACAAAAAGTCAAAGTGATTTAAAAAAAGACATTTTAGCAACTGTTATCATTCCTACTATGGACTATGATAAGAAATAAGCAGGTTTAACGTGTATGTTGTATGTGTCTTAAAGATTGAATGCAATAAATATATTATCAAATAAATTGAAAAAATTAAGATAATTTCATTTGGAATGTTTTTGACTTTTTTGTCATGGTTAAGTACTTTTCTACAGTAATGACTTTCAAAGTTTTTGGACCATGATCAGCAGTAATACATTTACATCACAACATACACACATGGAGTTTACATAACCATATTTACATCATTCCAGCTGATGGATTTTGATATTTTCTATCTAGTCTATTCAATTTCATTTTCTGGTTATGATCTACTAAATTGACCTCACAACCACAACTCACACCATTAATTTAAAATCCTACTCAATTTGGAAAAAAAAAAAAAACTATTCTATGTAGATGTCAGACAATAGGAGTCACAAGGTCAAGCTTGAAGATTGAGCAGCAAGAGATTAAAAAGCAGTAGAAGGTTTAGGACCAATATACCCTATCCATAGAAAGAGCAAGGGAATCAGAAATCCCCAAGCACCAAACACCTGTGATTTGGGTCAAGTGTAATTTTGATGTGGTTATCTTCTACCCAGTACATATTCCTCTGTGAAACCAATACAGCCCTAACTAGATGCACCAGATAGGGCAATCTACCTCTCTACTTAGATTTGGAAAATGAGGATGCAAAGAATTCTTTACAAATGCAGACTATAATAGAAATTTTAAAGAAAATATCATTTGCTAAAATGAATGGCATTATATAATATACAGCTTAGGATATTCAAGTACTAATAAAGTACATGGACAAATTACAATTTTGATTAAATTATAAATATAAGAAGAAAAATGAAAACAAACAAGATTGAATGATGGAATTTTGATCCTGAGTATCTGAATTGAATTATTTTTCTACCCATCTTTTCAATCAGTTTCTCTCCAAGGGAATATGGTCATTTATAATTTCTATTTCTCTTGAAAGTACAATCCCACTTTATTTTCCTCGTTATCCTTCTATTAAGGAAAATACTTATTTTCTTATTAATATTAGTACATATTCTACTTTGCTAAATTGGGGTGCTGGGTGCAGCATTGCTCTTGCATCATTCGGGCCATTTTTTAATTTCTCTCTGTTTCTAGCATTTCTTTCTTTTCTTCAGCTGGTAGTGATTGATAGAAAGCTGTACACGGCCTCCTGCAGGCTTTTTCCAAAGGGACTTTCCTTTTGCTGTTAATCCATGGTGCTAAAGCATGGGCCCCTGTCTGCACTTTTGATGTTACTTCTTTGCTAAATCTTTTCTCTCTGTACCAGAGACAACTGAACTGTGGCATATTTGTTGAAATTTAAAGGTTGACCCTCATCACTGCTAGAGTGTGCTACTTGATTTCTGCTGCTTTAATTTGGGGTAAGTGGTTGTACCTGTGAATAACAATCAAACCGAGAAATCTATTCAATTTGAATAAAATTTTTATGTAGCTTGTGAAGGAGAGGGATAAACAGTGAAAAGCCTGTGAGTACATCCCTGGATCTGTGGGTAAGGCCAGCAGCTTATGTTTACAATGGCCACTATCTCTTTAAGCCCTCTGTTGGTACAGAGCTCAAAATTGCTTCAGTAACTGCTACCTCTAGTGGTATCATCTTTAAAAGTGATAATCATATAGTATGTAACTAGGATACAAAATAATGTTAAACTGTTCTATGTTGTATATGTGTGTGTGTGCATGTGTGTGTGTGTGTGAATATTCAATATGAATATACACATGCATGCCTATGTATATGAGATCTCTTACATATCTACTTTTCTCTATATAGTTATGCATTCAGATACATTTGTTTAAGTTGACTGAAATAATCAAAATGCATTTTGTTTTGTCTATGCTGAAGCATGATTCCATGATATTAATAAACTACACTAAATGAGTCAAATATGAAAAAAATTGGTAAATATAATTATGAACTCAAACTGCACTTAATCTATCTCAGAGGAAAGGATGAGGGTTTATCCAACTGTAATAACTATGTATTTAAAAAGAATAATGGAAAATAAATCTAAAAGCAAAACCTGATTTCCAATTATAAATAAAAGTAGTTGTTTTTAATCTTTTATCTGAGCCATTAGTATTGTACAAAATGTGAAGTTTGTTATGTGCCTTTGACACTTG
>NW_011889222.1:786614-834669 GCF_000151845.1 Pteropus vampyrus | reverse complement strand
TTTTTTTTTCTTTACTATAATCATAGAATAATGCTAAAATAATGACTACTAAGAACAGGCAAAATGAGATTTTTAATTGCTAATTAAATTTCTTTTCTTGTTTCTTTAAGTAAATGCTGTTTCATCTGATATTGCTTATACAAATTCAACCCCATTAAACATATGAGAAAATATAACGTATAAAATAGTCAAGCAAGGAAAATAGTAGATTTAACTATCACTCAGGTCAAATACAGTTTTTACTCCAGTTACTCAGACCTGACTACTAAAAATGAACCTGCAGTTCTCCCCTGTAATCTTTTATACCTGATACTCTCATGATATCAACAGGCCAGTCTTTGCCTGAAGGCTAAACTTTGATTAATTTTTGAATTATAGCATACAGTGATATAATGTGCTTTTTAAGTTTATCAGGAAATAAGCTGGACCATTTAAAATTCTTTGTTATATGATTTTCAGTAACAATGGAAAATTTAGGATTATCGTGTCTTGTTTAGAAATCTATTTTCCTTTCATACTTCTAAGTTAATATAATTAGTGTTACACGGTCTGACAAAGTACAAAGAATTATCTGATAAAATCTGAATGAGTTGAACCATTGATAACTCAATGTTGCAGACCTTAAGAGTTATCACTGATCAAAGTTTTCTGTTATAAGAAAAAGTTATTTTGACATTTCAGGTGTTGCTAAGATACCATTCTGAGTTTTAAGTTTTTTCAGTTTTTACAGACCTTACAGACCTTGGTATGACACAAGCCTTGAGTACTCAATGTCACCTCTCTGTACCTTAGTATCATCATCTGTTAAATGGGGATATTAAAATTAGGTTAAATCATATAAAATTGCAAGTCTGTAGGTCACATATAATAAAAAAAATCATAAGATTGATGAGATTAAAAGACCTACTACATGTAAGCTCTTAGTACAATGCCAAATATGCTATAGTAAGCTTCCATAAATTTTAGTTACTATTTTTTATTGTTAGAATAAAAAAAGCTAAGGATTATTTGGTCAATCTCTGAGTGAAGGAAATGCATTCAAAGCAATACCATCCAGCAGCCCAAAGTGGTTTATAATAAATTCTTTGCTTATATTTCTAAAAGTCATAATAATTAAAGTATTTTCATTTATGGATAACGAGTGTTTTTGTGAAGCGTGCATCCACATGACTTGGTATGCATTCAGTGCAAGAATCTCCTCAAGAAATCACCCTCCAAAATATTGTTGATACTGCATTTAGCTCATATCATCAAAAGGTTTTCCATATCCAGCTTTAAATTATAGTATATTGTGCAGCTTTAATATAGCTATTTTCTTCCATTACCACTGAGGGAAAAAAAAGTGAGAATTACTAAGGTGAATTCAAACTCAAAACATCTGAAAAATGAATAGGTTTTGGGAAAGACCAATTAACATTGTGAATTGCAAATTACTCCAGCTGATTTGAGAAATATAACCACTGCAATGAATTATTCTGAGTGAATATAAGGGATATTTAGACTCTGAGAACTTGAATTTGGTGATTGTGAAAAGCAGAGAAGCAGAAGATATGTTTAAACTATATCTAATTTATTTTGCTTCGTAAAAACCTGACTCATGGTTTTAGAATTATATTCTTAATTATTTCCTATCCTTTAGTAGGATTATCTGGCCATTTACAGATGAGTATGCTTATATATAACTATATCAATAATTACATAAACCCAGAAACAATTATACCCTTCAAATGTTTGTAGACTTGAAGAGCTAAAACTATTGGATCTAAGTTAAAAACAGGAGTAAAGAGCTTGAAAGAGAAGCCAAAATGGAATCCAAACACTTGCAAAGGGATTAGCATGTACATTTCTTAGATATAAAAGGAGGGGAAAAGAGAAGATCTGTGGGTATATAAGTAATTTGTAGATCTGGCTATAAGTAACTTGGCATCGGATAATTTCAATTTTCACAGTAAAATATAAGGTGGGACCATTAGCTAAGAGTGAATCAAGAGCTGGAATAGGAAAGGAGAGAGGATAATATCTAAAATAGTCATCTCAGGTATTGGGAATTTAGCTTAATTGAGAAACATGGAAGAATTGCTAAGAGCCCATTTGAGATGTGAGATCATAATGTTAAAGTAAAAGCAGTATAGTATGCCTGGTTGTATAATTTTTTCCAGCGACATTCAACTACTCAAGGAGAAGCATTAAGAAAACATTACGTTCCTCTGGAATTTGAGTTTTGCAAGAAGAATGCAATAGAGGAGGAGAGAAACAATGTAGTTGAGGCTATGATTATAATAATGGACTTTGTAAGTTACAGGAGTGAAGACAGGAGGAAAGTGAGAATAGATGAAAAGTCAGTGGAGCCAATAATGTTCTAAGGAGAGCACTTATATGGATGAGGAAGTGAGATGGAAAGGAAGATATGATCTCAGAGTGGAATGTTTGCACTTCAGATTTGGGGATGGTGCCGATTCTGATGATGAAGGAGCCTCAGCTGTGATCAGGAAAAAGGGTCCTTGAGGTGTTATGAAGGATATTATCTAAGATAAGGAGGTCAAGAACCTGAGGGTCTATTAAATTGGAAGGATTATCCCAATTAATGATGAAGTTATCGAGACTGGCTAGAGTTGAAATGACAAGGAAAACAGGTCCTAGAGCTAAAATATTTTTTAATCAAGGGAAATGACCAAGAAATGAGTAAAAACAACCCCAAAGAGGTAGTGAGGGCAGAGTAACAAGTCTTACAAGAAGCAGATAAAGAAATAGTCTGGAGGGTGGCTTCATAGTGTAGTGGTTAGCAAGCACGTCTGCTTTACACACAGAAGGTCTTGGGTGCGCCAGGCCCCGGGTGCACGCGAGAGGAGATGCCCTGCCTTCAGAGATCCAGCTCTTAAAAGGGAAATGGCAGCATCCGTAGGGGTAGAAAGGCAGGGCAGAGGGATTAAAGAGGGGAAAAAAATAAATAATAAAAAAAGAAAAAAAAGAAATGGTCTGGAGGTAGAGACCTGGGGTGGGGCTTGGGCTGGGGGGGAAGAGAGTCAAGAAGTTTGCCACCTAGATCTGAAGTATATGAAATAATAATAATGAAATAATTTTTCTACCTCTTTGATTTGAATGAAGTACATGAAGTAACAGTAACAGCAGCAGCAGCAACAACAATGAAATACCTATTGAGAATTTACTATGAGCTAAGATACTGTTTAAATGCTTTACATTGATTCACTTATTCAATCATTACAGTAACTCTTTGAGAAGTAAAAACTATAAACAGTATTCCCATTTGAGTAAACTGAGGCAAAAAAATTAAGTAATTTTACCAAAGTCACATAGCTAATAAGTGATAATAGCTAGAGTTCAAATCCTGGCAGCAGGACTTCAAAGCCAGTGCTTCCGAACCAGGCATAGCAACCTTAGTCCTTAACTGGGAATCGAGAGAATCACTTTTGTAGGAGGATGTGCCCACTGAGTTTCAGGTTACTCTGGGACCATTTGGGATCAGTGGGCCATGGTTCTGAGATAGGAAGTTGTGGTTGCAGGAATTCATACTGCAGGATGGAGAGGCAATACTGGTCTCTTTCTTAACCCTTCTTTCTTGTCAGCCACATGCTCCTACACAGCAGCCTCTCACTGCCCCCTCACTATTGTCATCCCACCTTGAACCCAAAAGGAGCCCATTTGGACCTCTGCTTACAAAGAAGCAGACTGTTTGTTCTGTGAATAGAGAGAGTGCTGCTCCCACTGGTCTGACAGCAGGTTCTGCCATTTCATTCTCAGACCATAACTTATTGCTTGTGTGCTAGATCTTGAGTCTCCTACTCTGCCTCTAGTCCAGTCTTCAGCCAGTCCAGATCTTGGACCCTATCTTACTCTACGTTCATTCCATCCCTCCATGGCAAATCCCCAGTATAGCTTGTGATTTGACAAAATGAAAAAAAGCAAAACAAAACATACATAAATACATACATGCAAACATGCAGACATATATAGAGAGACTATCTTGTTATCTATTATGCCCAAAACATTCCATCAGAAAGTCTCTGCAGTTTATATTGACTGTTGACCTTTCACTGTACCCAAGTCCTATTAACGAGTACATATTTGTAAAGAGATATGTGAAAGAAAGAACATAATTTGTGGTTTATCATACATTGCTTTGCTTTTATCTGAGTATCGAGGTTTCCAAAGAATCTTTGTTGAATCAACCAGGATATGCTTTTTATACCCAGTTATCTTTGTGAGAGTCACAAACAGACTGAAAATTTGGACAATTAATCATTCCATAACCCTTGGCAGAAGGGAAATTCTCTTTCTAATTCCACTGGGCTTTCAAGTTACTGACAGGGACCCCTATTATAAGTTAAGCGTCTACCACTCTATTGGTAGTTTTTTTATTATTGTTTTTACTTATGCACACCTCTTGGGCAAAGACCATCCTTTTCTCTGGAAGACTCTGTTGAACCTTTGCCTCTTAATTAGCATTTGAATCTGTGAGTCTGTAACTAGCATCTCACCAATCCAAGTCAGAGTCATCAGAATAAAATCTTTTACAGGCCTTCCTGCTGCTGTCTTTTCATCATACTCAGATCTTGTCAATGTTTTTATTTTATTTGGCTTTGTTTGCTTTCGAATACCAAGACTCTGTACTTGGGTAGCTCACTAAATGTAATAAGACTTTAGAAGTATTCAGTGAAAGAAAAAGGAAAAGCAAGAAAAAAAGCAGCCAAATTGATGACTGTTGTTCTAAATGCAGATGGCACTGATTAGTTTGCTGGGATTTTTCTCAAAAATAAGCTCAGCACCATCACCTTCTTATCTCAGAATCGGCCTTCCTGCCAGAAGTGATGGCTGGAACAATGCAGATGGCTCTCAAGTGGGAGCTTCCCTCAGAACCCAGTCCTTATCATGGCTTTGACTGGCAAAGGCTGTCATTCATGCTGTCACTCACAGTGGGTACACAATGGATCATGTCTGCCTTGCACATCATAGATAACTAGACTAACTGGGGCTGGATTTAATTCCTTGATTAAAGAAGAGGAGAAAAGATAAATCATTGATTATAGAATATCTGATTTTCCTTTAATTCACTTGTCACTGAAACTGTAACCTTGTGTTCTAGATCAGTTAAATTTGTCAGCATCCTTAATAGAAACTGTCATTTAATAAGATTTTTTTCAAACTACCATATGCTTAAAAGACCATATATGTGATTCTTTCAACCCTATGTCTGTGTGACAAGCTTTTCTTTGAAAAATAGCAACATGATTTTGATGTGCCTTGGAATTTTTATCTTAACATTTTAAAATAAAAAGCATTAATGATCTTGATAGAGCATTCTTGAAAAATAATTAGGCAAAAATTGAAAATATGAAGATATTAAATATAATAGTATTTTGTGTGAAAGTCTACTGTTTATATAATGCTCTGAGTGGTGACAGCAGAGGTCTCATTTACACATCTAAAGTAGCTTTGTATATTGACAAAGAAAATGTTGGAGACAGAACCATAATAATAATCACTATGCCTATTCACTATGCTATGCCTGTTCACCACCATTTTATGTTATGTATGTCAGAAATGTTGCATGCCTTATAATATATTAAAATAATCTGATAAAAGGAGTAATAATTCTTAGCTAGGTTAATTATTGAGTTTTGAAAAGCTAATTAATGATTTCTGACCTGATTTGTTTTGCTATTGAAGAAGGTATTGAAGATTTTAAGATATGCAAACATGTTTTCGTGTACAATAAAACATGTTTGCCCAGGATATTAGTTATTTCACTGGGTTACGACACTGAGAATGAAGAGGCTAATATTACTTTATGAATCTTTTTTTGCTCAATGGTGGGAAAATAACCACAATGTTCAGAAAAACACATGGAGTTAATGTGTTTAATATGTATACTTATGAATCTTATTGGAGCAGGAAACTAAGAACATGACCCTTAATATTCTACCAAACCAATGCAGTAGCTTTACCTGGGTATCTAATTTCTGGTCATATTTTTGTATTCTTACTCATATTCTTTATCCAGAGAGTTTTAACTAAAAAAGGGCAGTGCATGGTTTATTAAAATGTTAACTGAAATAAGAGTTCCTTTCAGAAATAGCATTTCATTTTATATAACAACTACTTTTAGGATAAGGCATATAAAAACATATTCTTTTAGAAAGAATTCATAGCTCTAATTTTTATATATCTTCATGCAAATTAAGGAGGTATTCCTCCTCTTTTAACAATTCTCATTCAGAAGTATTTATAGTGTGCATGTGCAGAGATAAAATCTGTTGCCCTTACTATTCAACAAATATGGCCAATAATATGGCAAATTATACAAAGTATTCCCTAGAATAATGTATGTGTCAACTGGTTCATCTGAGTGTGAAAAACAGAGCGAAGGAAGAAGGAAGAATTGATAGATCGAAGCTTCAGGAAAGGAGAATAATGTACTGCTCTTGTAGTGATGATTATAGGTCACTGGGAAGTTCAGGGATTGGTTACCCTTGGGTCAGATGCTACCCCACCTCACTTCCCACACACACACTCTGGTCCAATAGGTGGCCAACTCTGGCACTCCTTTCCAGACAACAGGGCTATGAACAGGGAAACGTCAGCCAAGAAAAGTTGAACATGATAGTCATATGACTTATGTGGCCAGAACATCATCTCTCATTGTATATGTGCAAATCTAACTCTGGAAGAATTTCAGAATTCACAATTTTATGCTCATTCTTTCCAGTACTCAAAGTAGAGGCTGTCCAGATCAGAGCTGTGTTTCTCAAAAAAGAAAGACAATATCACCAAAAACAGGCAAGATTAATGAACTACCTCATGCAAAATAGTATGCGGCCTCCAACTTTGCCCTGCCTCAGCCATCAACAGTGGCTCGTGGCTTTAGGGATGGCAATGTAGCATTAAGAACTCCAAGGCTGGGCAAGCTAGAGGAGCAATGAAGCCTTACCCTGGGATTTTTATTTTATATGGATGTTGATTCTTCAGAGGAAGCTCAGAGGAGTCTCATAGCCTCTCCAGGTATCTTATAATAATGATCATCATCTCAGTTTTCACAGTTTCTGCTCTTCTTTATCTGAGTCATGCCTTTGTTCTCAGGAAGACTTATCAGATGACCTTGATCCCAGAGTTCAGTTTCCTTGGTCACCTGTCAGGATGAGAATGAAATCATTCCTTGGAATCTAATAGAACTAAATGATCTTTGACCCAATGCTCTCCTGGAATAGACCACACCAAGACTATAAAGGATTCTGGGCTACCAACGCAGATGACTTCATAGAGGCCTCAATATGTATTCTCTTCCTATGCTCTGTCTTTATCGTTTCTTGCTTGTATGACCTTTATGACTATGTATAAGTAGAAAATAGAGGAAAGATTTTCTATATCTTGTTTTCTTAGAGAAAGTGTCATATTACATATTACAGTGAGTTAATTTATTTATTCATCTTGTATTTATTCAGTGCCAACTATTCCAGTTCTCATAATCTCAAAATTAGTGAGGTCTTTAAGCAATGTATAAAGATTAGCATTCTGAACTTATTTTACTAGAATGTACATGTTCATGTACAACTCTTATGGCCTTTTGCATTTTGAATAGTGGTCATAGGATTCTTTATAAAGTATACATAGTAAAAATGCCATGGGTCACAATAGATCAGTCACTTTGGTTTGGTTTAGTTTTGGTTCTATAGCCTATGTAGGCATATAAAACCATATGTCAGCATATATCATCCATATCCATGGTTCAATAATGGCTACATTAACCAGGTTGGACCAGTTCCAATACTCAAGACAAATAAACAAGACAAAGAGCTACAGTGGATTGTAAACTCATCTCGGAAATGATATACCATCACTTCTGCCATATTCTAGTACTAGCAAAGACAACTCTGGTACTGTGTGGGACGGGATGACACAGGAGCACAAATACTAGCAGGCAGAGATCATTGGGAGCCACATTGGAGACTGGGGTCAAAGACTTCTGAACTAATTTCCAGCTGTTTTCTGGAGAAATCTGACCCAATTTGTCCTTCCTTTAAAACACTGATTCTCAAAAGAGGATGAAAAGCTGTAGAGCTGGAAAAACATGCTCAATAATATAGTATAATTTTATATTTTGAAGTGAGAAAGCACACTGTTTTTTGAATATGGGCTACAGAAAATGAAATCTAACCATCATTTCTCTGCTTATGGAAATGTACAAGTGCACTCATCAGTCGACTCACACTCTTGGCATGAGTGTGGTTTTTATTTGTCTTACAAGGAGTATGATAGTTTTTGATGCTGAAACTATTTTAAATCAAAATTAGAAACATGGTGAAAATATAGACCAATTATTAGACCCATTGTCACTCCCATTAATCTCAATGAGATCAGGCCACATGTTTCAAAGGTCTTCGATTAAGAAAGGTTTTTTTTCAGATTTAAGAAAAAAATAGTTAATGTTTATATCAATTCATGTAAAAGTATCAAATATTTCTGTCAGCCTTATGGTATATAGATATAAAAATAAATCAAAAATTATATTATCATATAATTCAGTCTTAAAACCACACAGCAAATATTGTAAAATTGTGTACCGCTATTCATTATTAACACGGTATTTTATATTTAATTTCTTCATGCTAAAGCAGCTTCCCTGAATTAAAATCTGTACCAGAGATCAAGGGATCTGATCATATCATTCTCTTGTAGTGGAACAGCAGGCAAGGTTCAATGAGGCTTTTTATCTTAAATTATATTTTCAACTTGACCTCATTAAAGTCTTTTCCTTCTATTTTTCATTGTTAGACTTACTATTTTTCATATTTCCTCTTGGCCCCTTTATTATTTTAAAATTTTCTTTTAGAAATAACTGTGGCATGAAGAGTTCATTATTTCTGATAGTGACAGCATATTGAATGCCCTAATGCACTGATTTCATTGTGCCTCATGACCTTCATTTAGAAAAATTCAGGTAGATTTCCTGGTTGCTGATTGTTTTTTAGAAAAGCATTAAATGTCAAAAGCTATTTTCATGTTTATTCATGTTTATTTTTAAATTTGTTTTTCAACTGTCTTTAGTAGAGAAATTACTGTAGTCTAACATAGGAAAAGAATATCCCACTTTCTTGCCTAGATGTTGTTTCTTAGAGTGGAGAAATAAATAGGAAATGTGGAAAATTTTTCCTCTAACATATGCCCTAAATTTCTATTGCAATGAGGCTGATCTGTTCTTAAATATAATGCCTGTTTCTGTGAATTTTTGTAGCAGTTAATCTATTTTTCATCTACATATTGCATATGCAATGTGGATGTGAATATATACTTTAAATATTTCACATAAGTTTCAATATGGATATAATTTTGATTAGAAAATAACATTCTGAATAAAGTGCAGCTTTCCAAGCATCCTTTAAATAAAGGAGGAGGGGAGAATCTCTGACTGAAATGTAATCAGATGAGCCAATGTTATTAGACACAACCACTAGAAAGACTAAAGCGTCTCATAATGAATTAAAAAGAAAAGAGCCATTAAACTGGAGAATCCCAACAATCAAGTGAAGACATTTCAGGCTCTTTAGGCATCACTGCTAGAATAAATATGTTAACCCACTCAGCTTTTATGAAAGGCTGTTATATTTTTACCAACTTTAATCTGTTTCATTTCTGTGTTTAAAGGATGGGAGTTGCATTAAAATAAAAATTCCATTTGGGTTATTATCTCCCCAGCTGTCTGTACAGATCATGGGGCTGGCCAGAGAATATTCTCATTATGTGTGTCGAGCAGTTATTCAGTGATTGATGCTGTATTAATGCACGGCACAGACGCGTTCCTTTTGTTACTGAATAGTAGACAAATTAGTTCTTACAAATTCATGACCCAACCTTTCCCTCCTACTCAGTGTATCTCTCTCCTCTCTCTCAGTTCCCTACCTGGCCCTACCCCATGCCTTCTGCTGGGCACCTGACTTGAAGAGAGTTAATATTGCTAATAACCTTCAATGAAAATAAACTGAGGCATTAGGAGAAGGAGTTTGAAAAAGGAAGTGGCAGAAAACAGACATCAGTCCTTCTGGTCAAACAATATATAATGACGTTCTAGTCATTTTCCAGGATATCTCAGTACAGTGATGACAAATGAATTTTTTTTTTTTTTTTTTGGTCACAGTCCCAAATTAGTTTTCCCTCCCCAACTTTATGTGAGAAACCATTTATCTTCTTAATTGCTTTAAATTTACTTTTGTCAAGATAGGGAGAGGTGAGTAGTAAATTTTTTTATTTAGGTAGTTTCTTTATCCATGAAGCAAAATACATATACCTTTGATATACTGATAAGTTGATATATCTTTCTTCCTTTTGCCCAAAATGTTTGTATTGGAATTCTTTCTGGAATTTTTTAAAGACAGTGTGGATATTAAAACAAAAAGTGGATTTCTAAGCATGAGCAATGGTTTTCTATTGGATTATGTGTCATATATACACACACACATTTATATATAATGTATCTCATCTACTTTTACCCATCTAAAGTACATCTGTGTCCTGAAAAAATGCTGTATAGACTATATTTCATTTATAAATAAAAATAAATTTTGTTTTCAGTCCTACAATATTAGCTATCCCTGAGGATTCCTTTATGTAGTTTTCTTTTAATGTGCTAAATTTTAGTTTCTAACACAATAAATACTGATATATAATTATATTTATTTGATAAATATTGATTTAGTCCTTCTAACCCAAAGCTTGATGGTGTCTTGCATGATTTCTTTTTAAAGTATACAATTTAAATTGTATAACCATCACTATAATATAGTTAGAGAACATTTGTGCCCCCCTAAAAGAAAGCCCACACCATTAGCAGTCACTCCCCATTTCCCTCCAATATCCCCCTACTAACCTACTTTCTGTCTCTCTAGATTTGATTATTCAGGACATCAATGGAATCATAAAACTCATACAGTATGTGGTTGTTTGTGTCTGATTTCCTTCCCTTGGCATAATACTTTGAACATTCATCTATTTTCTTGTACATGTCAGTACCTTATTTTTAAATTGCTGAATAATATTCCATTGCACAGATATATCATGTGTTCTTTATCTGTTTATCAACTGATGAACATTTGGGTTATTCTTACTATTTGGCTGTTATGTATTATGCTATAGTGAATATTGGTGTACAAGTTTCTGTGTTGACATTTGATTTCATTTCTCTTGGGTGTATACCTAGGAGTAGAATTTCTGGGTCATGTGGTAACTGTTTTTCCATGTGCTTATTTGCCGTTTGTGTATCTTTAGAGAAATGTCTATTCAACTTCTTAGTTTATTTTTAAATCAGGTTATTTATCTTTTTTTTTTTTTGAAAATTTATTTTTGAAAAATTTTTTGTCATTTTTTAATTAAATTTATTGGGGTGACATTGGTTAATACAATTATATAATTTTCAGGTGTACATTATAATTTGACATCTGTATATTCTGTTGTATGTTTACCACCCAAAGTCCAGTTTCCTTCAGCTACCATATATTCGATCTCTTTTACCACCTCCCCCTCTCCCTACCTCCCTGTATTTGACCCCCTCTAACCATTTACCTACCCCCTCATCCACCACCGCCTACCCTCTGGTAACCACTAATCTATAGTCCATGTTCATGAGTCCCTGTTTGTTTGTCCTGTTTGTTTGGTGCTTTTAGGTTTATATTCCACATATAAGTGATATCATGTGATTTTCAACCTTTTGTCTGGCTTATTTTGCTTAGCATGGTTATCTCAAGGCCCATCCATATTGTCGCAAATGGCAGTATTTCATCTCTTCTTATGGCTGAATAATATTCCATGGTACATATGTACTGCAGCTTCTTTAGCCAATCATCTATCATAGGGCACTTCGATTACTTCCATGTCTTGGCCACCATGGATAATGCTGCTATGAACATTGATGTGCAAATATCTTTTTGGATATGAGTTTTCAATTCTTTGGGGTAAATACCCAGTAGAGGGATTGCTGGGTCATATGGTAGATCAATTCTTAGTTTTTTGAGGAATCTCTATACTGTTTTCCACAGTGGCTGTACCAATTTGCAGTCCTACCAGCAGTGTGTGAGGGTTTCTTTTTCTCCTCATCCTCTCCAGCATCTGTTATTACTTGTGCTGTCAATTATAGCTATTCTAACAGGTGTGAGATGGTATCTCATTGTGGTTTTGATTTGCATTTCTCTAATAGCTAGCAATGTTGAGCATCTTTTCATATATTTGTTGGCCATTTGTATGTCCTCTACGTAGAAGTGTCTGTTCAGGTCCTCTGCCCATTTTTTGATTGGATCATTTGGGACTTTTTTGTTGTTATTGAGTTGTATGAATTCTTTGTATATTTATTGTTGATATTTAAAAGTTCTTTGCATATTTTGGATATAAGTCTCCTATCACATGTATGATTTGCAAATACGTTCTCTCATCCTATGGATTGTCTTTCATTTTCTTGATGGTATTGTTTGCAGCACAAAAGTTTTTACTTTTTATGCAGCCCAATTATATTTTGCTGCTGTGCTTAAAGTATCATATTTAAGAAACCATTGCCTAACTTGAGGTCTCAAAGATATACTCCTGTGTTTTCTTTAGCTCTATATGTATATACATATATACACACACACACACACACATACACACATATATATATACACACACATATGTATATATATACACACACACACATATATGGTAAAATTTAACCATAAAATATGGTTAAATTTTATCTGAAACATTCTATAAAGGACACCTTGTGGTATCGGCCTAATTCTTTTTGGTTTTGCAATTAGATAAGTCAAATTCAAAAAATAAGAATTTGTCAGTGATTGTTATACAGTCAAGAAATTTTTACCTAATAAAGAGTAAGACATAACACAAATAACTAAACTGTAAGGTAAAATGTGCCAAGGACTACATGAAAGGGATTGAGCATACATCTTGGGAATTTAGGGAAGAATGATTACCTGTAGTTGTGGAAAGTGATATTCATGCTTGATTTGAATCTCGAAATTAGAATCAAGGTAAAGTTTTGGCAGAATTTCCCTGCTTGAACAAAGATCAGGGACATCACTGATTAATCCCACTTGCATTGCAATTTCTGGAGTGGACAGCATTGCTGACCTTGACAGTTCTGTGTCATAGAGCAGCAGTTCTAAAAGTGTGGTTGGTAGAACACTGAGAGTCCCTGAGACACTTACAGGTGGTCTGCTAGGTCAAGACAATTTTCCTAATTATGTTCAGATATTATTTGCCTTTTTCATTGTATTTACATTGTGCTGATTATGCAGAAGCAATAATGGAAAAACTGTGCATTAACATAAACCAAGGCAGTGGCACCAACTGTGCTGGTAGTCATTACATTCTTACTGACACAGATTTGCAGAAAAGGTTAAAAATAAATAAGTAAATAAATAAATGGATGCCAGTTTCACTTAAGAACATCCTTGATGAGGTAGTAAGATTATTCATTTTATTAGATCTTAACCATTGATTACATGTCTTTTTTAGTAGTCTTTGTGATGAAATGGGAAATCCACATAAAGCACTATGCTGTACATTTAAATTACCATGTGTGCTCCAATGGCTTACTGATATAATGGCTGTTACTTCTTTACAGTATAGGCAACTGCAGCAATTCCAGAATTGCTGTGACTTTGGTGTCTATACAAGATGGTGCAGGGCATAACAATTGTTCATAATTAGTCTTATGAATGCCTATAGGCAAACTGTTTATAGATAAAAAGTCCTTGAAGTACTCAAAATAGATTAAATAAAAAAGATACTCTTAAGGGTTCAAAATAAACATTATTTATAAAATTCTACAAACTTTGATTAATTAGAAAAAATGCTACGCAATGACAACAATAATAGGACTCTGGAACCATTACAAGTACATTTTAGTTTAAACTGAGTATAAGAGCCTGGTTTCTGGCTTAATAAACATCACCCAAAGGGAGATTAAGATAAAACAGTTTCCTGCAAAACATATAGGAAACAGTAATAACTTTCTGAACTATAGTAATAGCAGCTTAGAACTTTATATACACTTTTTCAATATATCCTTCTAGTCATATTAGATACATTGTTATTATATCTACTTTTGAGTGTTATTATAACTACTTTATGTATGTTATTATATCTATTTTATTTATAAATGAGGAAACTGAAGAATTGAAACCAACCCAAAACTCAATTTGCCCAACCCAGAAGCAGATTTCCTGTCAGAGTAGAAATAGAAATAGCAGAGCCACCATCCTAACTTCATCTGCCACACACCTGAGAGGGGTGTATGCATCACAACCGACTTTGTACCTGGACTGGGGAGTATCAAAACTTTATTCTGATTCTAGGTGGGACTCAATATATGGCAAAAGTCTGATCTGAAGAAGATGAAAAAAGTGCATTTCTTCTGGAGTTTTGGGTCATGAACAAGATTCTGGTTATCAGAAACACATTAAGTTTTTAACCAAAAAATCAGTTAAATATAGGAGAAACCTAGGATGGAAATTTGAGTTCTTATAGGTGATAGTCACTCTACGTCACTCTAAGACATGGCATTATATCAGAAATTCTGGAGGGAGATTGTTATTAATTTCATTATAACAAAACAGGTGAGGTATACTCTATATTAGGTAGCAGTAGGCCTTGTAGATATTTTCCTGTAACGAAGTGGAAAGCACTGGGAGATTTGGATATATAAATAGGTAAAGTAAAGGAGAATAAGACAAAGGTCAATAATTTGGAAGACATCCAGTTTTTATTTTATTTTTTTCTAGCTTATTGGGATATAATTGACATGAAATGTTGTGTAAGTTTAAGGTGTACAATGTGTTGATTTGATACATGCATCTACTTTATAGCAGAGAGATCATCCAATATTAAACAGGTAGATTGAAGTAGAGGAAGTCATAAAATTTTTTCAAAGGAATAAAAATGAAGGAAGAAAGCTGGGAAAGAAATGATATGAAAGCTAAGGAGAAGACTTATTTTTTAAAAGTGGAAGTGCCCACGGCTTCTGATTACACCTAGTGGCCACATTAAGTTCTGGAAAAAGTGCACTGGAGTTACCAAATAAAAGCTACATCGTGAACTCAGTTACAACCAGATTGAGTGGAATAGTGGTGCTAGCTTTTATAGGTTTCAGGATACAAAGACAATGAATACAGGCTCACTTTTAAAAAGCGTGGCTATAAAATGAAAGAAAATGAGGGACAGTGTCATCTTGCAAAAGGACAGACTGTCAAGAAAGTGCTTTTGTTGATTTAAACAGGATGAACTTAACCATGTCAGAAGCTCATGGTAAGAGCCAGTGGCAAGGGAGTGGTGGGTGATTTATTTGGGTGACTGGCAGCTCCCATTCTATTCAGGATAAGAGACCTTGAGTTCTTTTTATTCATCATGGCATTTCTGACCCTGATAAACTTATTGTTGTCAATTCCTCCACATACAGAAATTTTGTTACATAGTTTATAGGAAAACGAAAAATATATATGACAACAAAATAAATTATTCTAGAAGCTTATTAGATAATTCTTTGATTAACAGGAAATCAGCTAACTTATTAGCCCATATTTTTTCTACACTTTTTCTTTTATGTGAATGAGAAAGCATGTCGAGGTGGGTGATTAAGAATTTAATTTAAAACCTACTTCAGGGGCAGAACAGGCAATCAGTTAGCATTTATTATGTGCTTGCTCTTCCAAAGATACTACAGTATGTGCTAGAGCTGATACAAAGAATTATAGCACATGGTCTTTATTGTAATGAAGGTTGCAGTCTGTGGATATAAAACTGCACACATGAAAAGATAGCTAACAGTGTCACAATATAAATGATAAACACCAATATGAATGATAATGATTAAATGCAATAGGAATTTAGAAAAGATGGTTAACACTGAGAGCGTTCAGAGATAACTCCTTGGACAAGATGGGCTCAAACGAATTCTTAGGTGGGGGTAGATGTAGAGATAGAAAGAAAGGCATTTTAGCTAGAATGGAAGTATTACTTTCTCATGAATTGGGGATTACTAGTCAATGGCGATATACCAGGTGTTTTAAATATGCATAATTATAATTTAATGATTAGTGAAGGTGAGGAGAAATGGAATTTGTTTCAGGTGACTGAATGCACCATAAATAGGTTAATGGTTTGATTAGGACCTGAGTTGCCAAAGAGCTCTCTTTGTTCTCTCTCTCACTCTATTTTAGTTTATTTTCTGTTCTCCCAGCACCTGAATTCTCTGCCAATGTCTGGGAAATTTTCCCATATGAGTAATGGTAGGAGACAGATCTTACTTCTTGCTCTGGAACTTAGAAAGTCCAGGTACTTGTTTTCTCAGCTCCCTTACAACATACAGGTTTGGCCAAGCACAAGACTTATCTGGGACTTGGAATCGGGAACTAGTTGCCTTTGTAATAAGGCATCCATTTTGGCAGTAGAGGCAGCCACATCCACTCATTGTAGTAGCAATAGCAGTGTACCCAGTGTTGACATCCAGCAGTGTTAATGACAGAAAAGTGGCAGGCTGTGGCATCCAGTGGTCAGTGGTAGAGGCAGCAGTGTCCTTATCAGAATGGTTCAGTGGACTGATCTGAAGATGGCTTGGGGTCCCTGGCCTCCCTTCTTTCAGGTCTATTTCCTGAGCCTGGTTCTCTTGCCTCTCCAACAATTCGGCGAGCAACCCAGTCATTTTTCCAAAAATTCCTTTTCTGCTTTAACTGATTTGAGTTGTTCTGGTTACTGGAAACTAAAATTATGAAAAATGCAAGAGTTTAAGGTGAGATTATGAGGGCTTTTAATGTCAGCCTAAGGAGTTTGAACTTTCATCTATAGGAAAGATCCCAATATTTAAGAGTTTTGTAAAGTAGGATGACATCACCTAAGTGATGCTTTATTAACCCAGAATTTTTTAAGCGATGATTAACGTCAGTGTCATGTAGGATGACTAATTTGAGAGAGAGACTACAGCTAGAAAGATAATATAGGTGAGATGGGTCATAATAACAAGGGAATGGGTTTGCAGGGGAAGAGGTCAGGCAGTTTGAGTCTAAGTAGGTACAACAAATATATAATTAGGCAATGACAATATGGGACTGGGCATAGATTAGAGAAGTTAGTGTCAAACTTTAATAATAAGGTGTCTGTATAGGGAGGAGTGCTGTTCTAAGCAAAGGGATTATTGCTCTGATGAAGAATTATAGAGCACCAGTCCTCTAGATAATCTGCCTTGACATGCCTGAGGGCGAGCACATGGGCCACACACAGGGACCTGGTTCATTTTGACAGTGATTCTGTTTTCAGCCTCAGTTTACTTGCAATTTGTATTTGGGGGAAGACTTGCCTCACTTGGAATAAGCATGTGAGATAAAGAAGCAAGTGTCCATTGAGAAAGATTCAAAGATTACTAATTAAATAAGCTCCTACTTCATCCCCCTACCCCACTTCAAAAGCATTTCGCCTGGGAGTCCATATTTTCGAAAGTGGAAAATAAAAAAGATGGAAACAAATACAGGCTACACTTATGTCATAGGCTTGTAGAAAGAAAAGAAATTTATAAAAGAAGGCAGAAAAAAATCATCCAAGAAATATCAGGATTGCCAGGACTCTTGGCAGCTGGATTCGACTGCTCTGCCTTAATATCGAGAGGCCTACCCAAAAGTGAGCAGGGTACCTACCGTAAATAGCTTGAAATACCAAGCTTAGAAAAAGCAACTTCATATTTTTATATCTAAAATCATCACACTACCGATGAAGAGCTTTAACTTCCTTTAATTGGGATGGTAGAGCATGGCACTGCTCATAAAGGACTCTTCCATAGCACTCTTATAAAAAAAAGTTCAAAAATACAACTTTTCAGATCTCCCAGGACATAGTCAAGGGATACCATACTATGAAAAAGAGCTCAAAATGTATCCCCCATTCCTGCACCATAGTAAGTTGAAAACGAGATAAATTCCAGTTAGTAGATGCAAAGCACAGAGAGTTGAGAGGAAAAGCACCATACCATTTAGTCAGAAGTCTTGTTTTGCCACTAATTGTTTGCTCTGATGATTTTCTTTCTCTCTCTCTGCCTCAGTTTCTTTATTTCATAAGTGGAGAGATCACTGAGGGCTTTTACGGGAAAGGACTGAGAAATTGGAGTTGCAGTTCAGGAAAGTAAAATTGGCTACCAGAGGGAATGAGCAGATGATGCTGCAGGATGGAATTGCAGCCTTCACAGCAGAAGTTGAGAACAGTTGCTACTTTCCTTAAAGGTCATTGCTCATGTTCCAACAGGAGTGGGGTGGTGATGGCATGTTGAGAACCTGTTGTCTTTGTCTAGGGTGGGCCCTACCCTATTCTAGTAGTTATCTGTTTACCTTTTAATATAATTAGGCAGACCAGATTGGTATTTAGTCTTGTTCTGACAACAGCAAATTAAGCTTAACTCTTTAATTACAATGAGAAGGAAATCACCTTTCTGATATCCTTCAATTAGCTCAAGCAGCTGTTAAGTTATAATTAAAATTTCACATGGATCATTTGAGTTCTTGGAATGTTTCCATTTAATAACAAAACATTAGCATATATGCATTCAGTTTTCAACAACCTTTTCAAATCTGTCAATGGTAAACCAAGAACATTGATACAGTATTAAACAAAATCTTTGTAGTATTGTAAGCAGACAGCTGGGTCTCACAAAATGAAAAATGAAAATGGAAGAAAATGATCAAAAAGTATTAGTGCCTCCAAGTTTTCTGGAGCTCGTTCAGAGAATTAAAATTTGGTTCATTCATAGTTATTCAAGAGGCGAAAAAAACTAACCAGGAGAGAGTGGTTATTTGGTGCTAAACAAATGAATGCCTGCATTACATGCATCCCATTATTTGTTACAACAACAATCACCCCATTATGTCTCTGCTAATGGATTCTTGCCTCCATAGACTTTAACGTGAGAGGAAAAATTGCATGTGAAAATTCAAATATTCTCTTTCCTTTCGTTTTTAATGCTGAGAATTCAATTGAATAAAATAATTACTCTGAGTTGCATTTGTCAGTATATATCTGATACATCCATGGATTCAACTATGTATGTAACACCAAGATGGAAGAATAAACATATAATATATTAAGCACAATTAAAAGTTAGATATTCAAAGTCTTTGAAATACTAAATATTAGCTAAATTAAACAATTCAATTGAACTATCTAGTAATGTTTTTCAGATTGTGTTTAGAAATTGAATTTATGAAAATCGAATGGCAGAAAACTGATTAAAACAAAAAGACCTAAAACCATTTTTCTCCCTTTTCTGAGATATAATTTGTATCTTTTATTCTTTAACATTGGTAGGAGGAAGTGATAAAAAATTTTGTAGGTTAATAACAATGTTGAGAGGTGATAGTTTTCAGAATCTATACCCAAGACCCTAAACTACTTTTTGACAAGCCAGTATTGTATTCATACTTACTCATTGATAGCCTGTATTGACATGTAGAATTCTGTATTGGCTAAGAACCTAATGATATCTTCCCAACTATCAATCTGTAATGTATATTATTGAATTTCAACCACCAAGATAATTGTATCCCTGGGAATTAAAGAACACATGTAGAGAAAGGAGGGAGATGGAAAAGCAATGTCTGATATCATAATTACACCAGTGTGCACACACTTTGGGACGACCAGCTGTTACCAGCACATTTTCCGTCTGCCTTTACTAATTTTATAATGACCTTTTAGAACTGATTTCATCTGGTAGAGAGTTGGCTCTGACACCTTCACTGAGACAATTTTATCTTTGAGCAACTAAAGGGAAGAATGAGTAACAAGTGGCATTCTATTCAGGAAAAATGTTCCAAACTGATATTTCTTTATTCTTTTGTTGTTAAATCTCATTGTTGAGTGATTTTAAGATTCATTTCAAGTGCTTAGGTTTACCAATCTGCAAATCCACAGGTCATCTTAAGGGATCAGGGTTAGATCTAAACTTTCTAGCAGCTTTCAGGTTAGGATTTTTGGAAAATGTTTGTGTAAAGGGCTTTTATATTTTATGCAAATGAAAAACAGAACCCTAAAAAAGGTATTTTCTTTTATTTTGACTCCCAAATCTAGAAAGATTTACTTTAATTTTTCTCTCCTCACATCCTCTCTCTCTCCCTCCCTCTCTCTTTATCTCTCTCTGTCTCTCACACACATACCTTACACACCTTCTACATGAAGACTGTGCTCTAGAATATTAACATGTTTAGAGCATTTACTGTGTGCTCTAGTGTACTTACTGTGAATAAACTATTTTATTTGTCTTAACAATCCAACAAGCTAGTATATATTACTATATACATCATATATAAAGGAAAACTGAAGCCATAAAAGGTTGAATAAAGCAGATCCAGACTTAAATCTCTGTGTCTTATTCTAACACCCATTCTCTTAAGCAGTATGGTGTTATATTCATTTATTCATTAATTTGGCAATTTAGTGTCATTTGGTCTCAGACTTTTCTAGAAGCTAGGAATACAAAATGGACATGGTCCCTATCCTCATGGTGTTGACAATATGTAAATAGTTTTCTTCTTATAAACCATCTGTACGTCAATGGATAATTTCTGTACATTCATAGGCTTTAGCTCTAAGCATGTGCTGCGTGTGGTATTCACTGATGCTACAGAGGCCTGTAACAATTCTGGGAACTTTATTAATTCTGAAGTCGAGTTTCTGGTGGCCACGTTAGCTTTGGTGGACGGTTCAGGTAGTAGCAACAGCTACACAGCCACAGAACATTTCAGGACCCAGCCACTAGACACAGGATCAGTTTCTGAGTGACTCTTGGAATGTCCCTCACTTTTCTAACAGTCTACATCCCACCCAGTCTACATCCCACCCTGCAGTTCCTGGTAAGTAAGGAACAGGCTGCGTGAAGCCAAGAGCAAAATTGTAATGTCTTTTACTTCCGCCAAGAAAAAGAATGATACCCTTACTCTAATTCATGCTCTGGGGACAATCAGGAATGAAGAAGGAAAGGTGTGAAACACAGGGGACAACTAGCGAGTCTGAAACAGTTTGATTCTGAACAATGTGAATTTTCTGATTTGTGGTGATGTCTCAGAGGGGGTTTTTCCCTTAGCAGAATTTGATATTAAAAACACGACGAGTGTGGGAAATAGCACAAAGTCAAAAAGCACAGCCTCAAAATCACAGCCATTTGTATACTACTTGTATCCCAGCAGCCACCCCCATCTCATTATACATGCTGAATAGAAGAATTACATTCAGGATTGCCAGAACTCACATACAGTTTCTTTGCATGGGAACAGAGTATTCTGATTTAACCCTATGTTCCAATGTTAACAATAATTTTCTCTTATTGGTAACAGCATTATTATTATTCTGCCTTTTATTGAGATTTTATAATCTGCCAGATAATGTCCTGGGCAATTCCCATATGCTTAATCCTCACACCTACTCACTCTCCTCCATTGTACAGAAGAGGAAACTGAAGCCGAGAAAGATTGACTTGTTCAGTATCACCCAGCTAGTAAGTTTTAGAGACAAGGCAGAATTTGGGTGTCTGATTTCAGAGTTGCTTAACTTGAACTAATCTAAATCATAAGACGTCTGCCCTGCTCTGGCAGCTGTAGATAACCCATATGTGAGACTTGCTTGTTTCTAAGGACTTTCAATGTGTTTTGTGTTTTTCTTTGACTCTAAAGCATAGATCCATAGGTTAGCTTATTTTGTATAGATATTTTCATCTTGCAATTGCTTGATGGATTTTCATGCTAATGTATAAATTGTGATCATATGTCACAGGTAAGTTATAATTTTGTCTTTTAGGTATAGCCACTCAGTAGATAATTGTATCCCCCTCCCCTGCCCCCACTGTGGGTTCCATTTCTAGTATTTCTAAAAGAACTAAGCCTTTAATTATTTAATTTATTTAAATTATTTAATTTAATAATTAAGGCTCTGGGATTGACTTGTCTAAGAAAGTTTAGATTGATGAGCGAATCGGTGGTGACTTAATGATAACTGCTTAAAACTTCTTCTATCCCTATAATTGTTAGTATTTATATTTTATTGCTAACTGGGTGACATCATAAGTCCTTTAATATTGCTTATACAGAATAATATTTACATTTCTTATACAGAATAATATTACTACTGCCTTCTTCAAAGGCATTTTCAATAACCAAATCTCTAAAATGTTTTTACATTTTTTTGAATGAAGAGCCTGATTAATTGTATTATACTTGAGACTAGTTTGCAGAAATCTATTAAATAGCTACTTTAGGTTAGAAATGGGACACTTCTGTATTCAAATTACTACATTAATATATTTACTTATTTTTTTCACCTCCTAATAACTTTTTAATTTTCTCTCCTAAAAGGTAATCTGATATAGGCAATTCTCATTTAGGGTTAATAAACCAAATCTTTATCAGGCTAGGACCTATTGCAAAGTAAGACTAAAAGTTAAAATACAGTAGACAAGGTACTTTGGTTGTACAGTAGGTTTCTCCTAGAAGTTTTGTGTGCATTTTTTAAATCATTTCTAAGAGGCAGGAGTGGATTTTGCTATTCAGAGAAATACTTGGTGAAGATTTCCATAGGTGGATAGTCAATACATGCCTGCATACTGGTATCTTCTAGTTCTGCTTCCTTTTGGCATTTACTGTAAGCCTCATTCAATATGACAATTATAATGCAATATTTGGTTAATGCTACTGTTGTGTGTATCTTTTTCCTACTGATGATTAACTCTATGAACATAAAAACTATGTCTTATACTTTTTTAAAAATATTCTTCTGCAATACCTAGTATAGAGCTGAACATACTGTAATGGTATCATAAATATTTACATAAATTTATGTCAGAAATATTGATTTATTTTGCTTAATATAAGAAATATCTGTAAATAATACAGTTATTCTCATGGTGCTGTATATTTCATATAGGTGCTAAACCATACATTTAAAATGCTTTTTAGGCGATGGTTAGATACAGGTCTCCATCCATCATGGTGCATTAGTTGTCACCTGGGGAACTTTATAAAAGAACTTTATACAGAAGTCTGGGCCCTATTCTCAGATATTCAGTTTTAGCGTATTAGGGGAAAGTCCCAGGCATCATTACCTTTAAAAACACCACAAATGATACTAAGGTGCAGACAATGTTGAAAATCCCTCATTTAGGATGACCACAACCAATTCTATAGAAATTGTTATAGGACATTGCATAGAGTGTTTTATGGCTTATTTGGTTAAAAAAAAATAGCGAATAATTGACAAATAGTGAATAATTGACTTGCTTTTCATACATTTTCCATAAACTGAATAGACTAACAGCATAATTGTCACATTAGTAGACTACTTGAAAGAGGCTTGACTAAAAATTACCCTTGTGCATATTATAGACCTTGTGCATAAAAGACAGGGAGAGCATGCAAAGGTTGGCACCTGAAATGTCTAATGTCCATTGTCGATTATCTGCCTTATGCTGCACAGGGTCTTCTACCAAACTCTAGGGTTAGGAAATTAAAACAACAAAACAAAAAACCTACCTATTGTTCCAAGGAATTATTTATATACATAAATGTATATACTATATAAAACATATCTACACACATGTATATACAATATATACAAACACATATATTTATATGTTAAGGACTTTCAAGTATCTGCTACAATTTTTTCTTTGTCTCTAACATACAGAGTATCTCATTTGACATGGATACTTTCCTCTTCCAGTTGCATGAAAAATTTACATGCTAGTCTACAGATTTGCATGCTAGTGTACAGTTTATAATTTTGTATTTTAAGAATAATCACTCAGTAGAGAAAAAGTACACAGCAAAGGTATATAAATAATCCACTAATTATAGAATTAGCTTTCAGTAACTTCTTTCTGAAATTTAAATGTTATTCCAATTAATTTTAATGGAAAGTCATTGGAAATGTTAATGAAATATATTTTCAAGGTTTCCTTGTAAAATAACATAGCAAGACAGCAAAGTCCTTGTGCAAACTCCACTTTTCATTTTTGCTCAAAACATGCAGAAGAGGAGGCTTATCCGTGAATTGGTATTGAGCTTGCTTGTTATGAGTTATGGATGCTTTAGCAATAAAATTTGGCTTTCTGGAACAAATGGATGTTCAAATCTGATTTTATTAGTGTGGTTGAACATTGTGGAACTAAAACAAGGAAATTCCTGCATATTGCCACAATTTGAGGCCATATGGATCATAAACTCTTCTATTTATATTTCACTGGTGGACATAAATGGCATTATCTCATCAGGAAAAAAGAGGAAGCAAGAATACATAACTTAAGTTTAGAAACTGTACATCTTCTTACTGAATGTCAGATAAAGGTGAGGCTTTTAAATAGGATGCCCCTTGATTTAGTACCTTTAATGTGCGGAGGAAAGGATGTGCAGGGTGCATCATTAGTGTGACAGGGTGAAAGGGGCAACACGTTTCTTCTGTTATTCTGGGAAGAGGATGAATCTGGCACAGCTCTGATGTCAGAACCTCCATCACCTTTCTCACAGATGATGTAGATTTTAATTGTACTCGGGGCTGACTCGTGTCGCACCAGCTCCTACGTGACACTGAGATAGATGAAGCCATTTGTTGGCATTATCAGAGCCAGCTGTGTGCTTGGCTGCAGCTACAGTAGGCATTTTATCTCATGCATAATCCTCTCATTGAGAGGGGATCACAAGCATCTGAACCATATGGCAAATAATTTTATTATGATCAAAAAAGGACTCTTGAAGCTTGTTAAACAGAAGAGTCCTTGAAATGTAATCAGAAGTTTTATTTTCATGTCGCACCATCATCCTAAGTTAATTGTTAGCATTGCCACAATCAAATAGAACCAAAGCTCCCCCACCTCTGCAAACAGAGAATAAACTTAAAATTACTTTATTTTGCCTGCAATTGTTTTGACTTCTCAATTTTGGAGAATTTACTTGGATCCTTATTAGAAAAGAGAATCTGGATTTCTAAGGCTAAAGATGGCTTCTGTTTTAAAAAATATATATATATTAATGAAAACCTGTCCAAACACAAGAACCCCAGACCAGATGAGACAAGTTTGAATTTATGTCCTCAGTGCTGGTCTCCTAAAAGCCACATAAGATGGAGGCTAATTTTTTTTTTTTTTTCTTTAAGAGAAGTAAAGTCTTAAAGAAAGAAAATCTATTCTTTCACAAGGTAGCCTAATGATCCTGTAAATTTAGCATACATCTTCAAAGGGAAGAAGCAAACTTGTCTTTTCCACATGGTGGAATTTCCTCCACATTGTCAAGGAGATGCATGGGTCTCCATAGCAAAGGCATGTAATCCGCTGCCCTTCTGTCCACGGAAGTGATGAGAAGCAGCTGTTATAAGACAAGACGGGTTCTGGTTGGGAGGAATTGTGTGAGGCTGTGGCAAGTAGCTTAGTTGCAGCATCAAACCAGAATTGCTTCTAGCTATGATATTCTTGTGTTAATTGTGACTTTTATTAATCACAAAGAACGTTTCAAAACTCCAGTTCAAATGTTACAAGGCCATAAAACAGCAACTGGCCTAATCTTATCCTTGCGTATGATGTGTATGTTCTGTTCTTTTATTATGATTTTTCTTTCCAGAGAAAAGTATATAAGATTTGGGCCTTAGGGCTCCTGTTAGTGATGTAAAGGCATTATCAGCAATTTCCACACCACAGTCTGAGAACATAAAGTATCACAGAGTCCAAATGGCAACAGCTGCCTTATCTAGAGACTAGTCTTTTATTTGATATTTTATTGAATAATAATAAAGCTCGTAATTGGTCTGGGAGAAGAATATATTCATCTAATTTATAGGAACCTTAATTTTCTACTACTAAATGCCTGAAGTAGATTTCTGTTCTTATCATCCCCTCATGAGTAAATCAGCCTGAATTGTTAAAATGATTTAAAAATGTGTATTTTTCTCTTCATTATTTAAGAGCATGTTCGAAAAAATATATACTTTCTATGGATTATGACAGTGATTCCTTAAGAAAGCAACAACAAAAAAGCACTGTGTAATTCTGATTGTAAAGCCAGGATACATGGGCTCAGGAAGTTTTCCTAAGTCCCTGTCCCCAGTGAAGGGATGTGGAGCGGCACTGTATGCACTGGTAGAAGGACCAGCAGAAAGGCAAGACTACCTTCCAGTAACTGCCAGATACAGGCTCTCCACATCAACAAAGTGCTAAAAATGTACATCCCTCATCCTTCCAACTTTTTCATCAACTGAGCAATTAAAGAAAGAGGAGAAAAAAAATTATTACATTGGTCCCTTAGTCTGTTTGTCTATTATTAAATTAGATGTTGTTATATGCTCAAAATTTCATTTCTTTTTGATCTTTGCAGTCTTTTTCATGACGCAAGAAAGATCATGGATATTTGATTACATTTGGGGACTTATAGTTACACTCCAATGAGCTTCGTTAGCATGGAACATCTGGTGTATCACTCAGCTACATGAAATGTATAATTTTGCCTGTGATAATCCTGATGCTTTTAAAATATTTTGCTGTTTTCCCATCAGAAACCATTTAGAAACTGTTGAATGATTATTATCTACTACGTATGTTCCAAAAGTTTTTGCTACGTGACAGAAACAGTCTCTGATGCCATACTAAACTTCACTGGCATTGAAGGTTGTAGATAAATAATGATGAAGAGGAATGACAGGACCTGAGCACTTGAGGCTTAGCAGACTGTCTTGTGATGTATTACAATTAGATATGCGTCAGTGTCACTGCATTTATTCAACTAGTAGGAGTACATAACTCTTTGAAGGTAGATTTATTAAGAGCTTTACTCATGTCTTTTCAAAATGTAGGAATGATTTTCGAGCATCTCTAACAGCTTTCTAAATGGCTACTCTTTACATTTTTTTTAAGTATGGAACCTTAAAAAAATCTTTACTAAATAGTTTAAAATTTGGGTGGTATATTTTGTTTGTGCTCGAGACAGTTGCTGGATGACAAGTCACCTTGTCACCAGCTGATCAACAGACCAAATGGGGCTTTAGAAAGAGATAGCATAGGCTGTATGTAGTACAGGAATCATACGAGCCGATCAATGGCAAATAATAGACAACCTAATGAAGAGTGGTGATTTTCATTAGAAATCTTGTATACTTGCATATCAAGTAAAAGGGATGCCAGTGGGGATAAAAATATAAATCCTGAATGTTAGGAAGCATTTTAAAACAGGACCCTGTCTCTAAATTATACAAATGAAGTTTTTCTAGCTCCATAGGGTGAATTACATAAATTAACAACAAACCACGTGCCTAGGCCCTAAAATTGTGAGGACAGTTAAACCTCATCAGACTTTCAGAATATATTACATGTGGTCTCTGTTTCATATATCTTTTTCTTGAAAACTTAGACTGTGTCGCTTGTTTCAGTTCTCTTAGAGCTTGGTGATATGAGAAATAATGGAGGATACTGGGAATGGCTAAAAAGAAAAAATGCTATTCTTAAATGTGAGTGAAACCCACGCTGATTTACTGTTATGGACTCAAAGTTTCTAGCAAACTGTTTTTCCAGCTTATCCTAGATCATGTTAAATCAGATTATTGAGAATTTATTGTCCACATAAGCACATACATCATTTCTACTACTACAATATATTTGTTAATTGCATGTTCTGGTTAAAGAGATATTTCTAAAATAATCTACATAATCGTAAGACGCTCAACTGCTCTGGACAGAGTACACTTCACCTTAGAGAAATTCGGTTCTTAATTTAGTGAGACTCTCTTTAATAATCTATCATTATAAAGTAAATTATTTTAATACCCTCTGAATGTTAATTTTTTGGCAAAGGGAAGTGTATTTGTGTGACAGACAGCAAATGGCTACAAAAACAGGAGGAACCCAGAATCCTGAAGATTATAAAAATTTTCCTTCTCCCTTTTGAGCTCAAATCAGTCTCTCTAGGGGTCTAAATACACAAACGTGCTTGTCACTGTTGGACTACTTTTACATTCTTCAGATAAGGACTCAGCTCAGTTTGGGGTCGAATTATACTGGTAGCAAAGCTGATCGGAGCAAACAAGGTTTTCGAGGATTCACTCACTCTTGTAAAAGCTGATTATAATTGATGAACGACCAGCTTGCTAGACCCTGACAGGCTGGTTGCCTGGCCTTTGCTCTCTGCCAGTTCAAGCCTTACAAGTGTGAAATAGCCAATTACTGGAATACCTATTGAAAGTAATAGGCCAATGAGCAAATTGCTACTGTGGGACACCATGGCAGTGTAGATGGAAGGAGGCCAAGATAAAGTTCTGCTCTGAGCAGCTGCTCCCACCACAGATTGCTAATACTATTGGATGACCAAGAGATGAGAGCAAGATATTTTCCCATTCAAACTGCAAGTGTCCTGCCTTGTATTGACTTAAAGTTTATGATGCATGATACCATCTTGTTACCCAGGTCCTAATTTGCAGAAATAAATCCTCCTTTTAAAAGGTAGTTAAATAGGTAATAAGGATAGTCACGGCCATAGATTTTGTGCAAAAGCATTAAACACAATTTTTGCAGGGGATGAAAAGTCATATAGTGTGCAGAGTGTTAATACTTGCCAGCCATTTGCTATTGACAGAACAATTTATCTTGATAAAGGAGAGTGAAAAATTCCAATCTATTCACTGACATCACATTATCAGCAGTAATATATGACTGCATCTAAATATGAGGTTGAGATCTGATACAGTTGAGAAGCTCCTGGTAATTTTCCTGTAAATATATTGTGTACTGGACAATGAACAAATGACACATTTACCATGTAATTGGATAACCTATTTTTATGTGTGAAATTTTAAGTTTTGCTGTGTTTAATGGAATATACCATAATGTTTCCTTTTGGAGGAATATACCATATTCTTCTTGAAGGAATATTCCTTTTGGAATATACCATAATGTTTCCTTAGTAAGACTTTAGCAATAAAATGGCTATTATTGAGTTTGACAGAGAAGGATAGACAAAGACAGGTAAATTCTAAAAATCTGCACAAGACAGCGAATCCCCTCAGTATTTACTATCATAAGAAAATTACCTTAAAATATATTATAAATTTTAAATTATATAGCAATTATTACAGTTGTATATATCTTTTTGTGATATTAGGTAATTGTGAATTGCTTTCAAAATGAATGTTCTTCGCAAATTGCTCTGGCACAAGTCTGAATTATCTGAAATGTGCCTGAGTAGGAGAGAAGGCAGTAAGTTCAAGGTGAGGTGACATGGAGCATGAATGGTGTTAGGAAAGATGATTTAGACCTGTGGAGGGCTGTTGGAACTCCATTTCTCCCCAGGTTAAATGGCATGCAGGTTAGCTCAGTGAGACTATAGGAGGCAGAAATGTAGATGCACACACATTTCTCTCTGGTCCTATGTACAGTGTCTTTGCCCCTACATCCCAAGTACATATACTTGTATGAGTCTTAAATAAATGCTCACAGTATCTCATCAGTGCATTTTCCTTTTTTCTGTTGGTCTTTCATGAACATTTTCACCAAAAAAAAAAAAGAAAGAAAAGAAAAATAGAATTTGCTGTTATTGGCATGAAGTAGCTTGGGAGTAATATGTGTTCCATTTTGGATGAAATGGAAAAATCAAAATAATTTACTATTTTGAATAGTTGTCCTACCTATTTTAAAGAGAATTTGAGGAACCTATAAACTAAATTAAATCATATTACAAAATCTCTTATTTAATTATTAAAAAGAAATTTTTTTAAAGGAGGAAAAAAATCCCAGAATATATCCAGGAGGCAGAAGAAATGATTGCTACCAGACCCTTGAGAGAAATGTTTTACCATAATTGACACTGAGTTTGACAGTCTGATTTTGAGCTTGCTAAGACAACAGAAGAAATCAATATGCACCATAGTGTAGGGGAAAAGTAAGGTGTCCTCTATTTTCTAATATTATCTTAGAATATTCTAATATTCACTGTAAACACTTAAATTACCTCCTAAACTACTAACAAAACACTGTTTTCCTCCTTATACTCTTTAAAAAAAAAAAAATGGTCGGAAAGCCTCGTCCTGCATTTCCCACTTGAGTTTATGCTTCCATTTCAACTATTTCCCCCCAAGTACACCAACAGTACTGCAAAGCTAAATAAGAAAGGGCTTCAAATTCATGCTATATGAGAGCTAGAATATCAGATTTTCCTCACTGAGTTGTGTGAGGATGAGTATTTGATGATATTTAATAAATTATAAACACACACACACACTTAAAACAGACTGTTAGCTATCATTCTTATTCAAATAACACAAGACCGCCTTGAAGTTGAGCAGAGGGCCCAGTCCAGCCTTCTCCCTTTCCTTAACTCTGGCATGTTTCTCATCTGCAGATTTCAGTTGCTATTAGCTCTATTCATTCAAAAGATTCTAATAATATTAGTCCTTAATATTTTAATATTATCTTTTCCATCCACGTGCTTTTATATTTTTCATCTTCTCCCTAGTGGCCTACAATATAGTTGAGGGCAAGGAGCTACTCTTATCAAGAATATAAGGCGCCCACTGTACTTTTTTCTGGGTGTCTTACTGGGACATGGAAGCCTACTTATTGTTTTATATTTATATACCTCAAGATTTAATTGCAGAACCAGTCTCTAAGGTAACTTTCCATTTTTACTTTAAAGAAAGCCAGCCAGCCACTTTAAGTGTCAACTTCTCGTTCTAAAAAGTACTGCCCAAATTGTATTCACTTGCTGTTATGAGAAAAATTTCTGCAAAGGTAATTCTTTGTTTTGTAGTTCAACTTAATTATTAATTTGTCATACAAAAAGGATATTAGGGTAATCTAATGACTGTCTTTATTATGGCCTATGAAAAGAATATTATAAAGGAGAGGAAATAATGTTTCTAGATACTATACACAATACCTCGTTTTATCTTCACAACACTCAAGGGAGGTATTGTTAGCCTGGTATTTCAGGTTAGGAATCCATGTTCAAAGAGTTTATGATACAAACTCAGAAATCACCTGACTGAAGTAGTTTATACTTATGGAAACCAGACCTCAAACACAAGTCACTGTATAATTTTAATAAATGGATTTTATATACAATAAATTTGCAGAAATCTTTTAATCTATAAATTTGTAGGTTCTCCTTGATTTTTCATTTATATAATTATATTGTCTGCAAATAACAAGATTTTTGTTTCTCCCTTTCCAATTCTTTTATATATTTTTCTTTTTTATTGCACTGGTTAGGGTGTTTAGTGCAGTGTTAAATATATTACATTTTAAAGAGAAAGCTTTCGGCTTTTAATATTTTAATTCTAAGAATGATATGTGCTGTATATTTCTGCAGCTGAAGAACTTATATTTTCTCCCTCTTTTTAAAATATTTTTAAATATAAATAAAGGCTGATTTTTATTTAAAGGATTATATTATCTATTTAAATTAGTATGTAGTTTTACAATATTAATTTGCTAATGGGGCATATTAAATAAAAAAAATCATTCTAATATTAAGCCAATTTTGAGTAACTATGATAAACTACTTATTCATAATTTATAATTTTTATACATTTCCAGACTTGCTTTTGGTATCAGGTTATACTAAACTATTTTTCTATTTCTGCACCAATTTGTTAGAAATGGAGATTATCAAGTTTGGTAAGAAATGCTCTTATAAAACTGGGGCTAGTGATTTTTGAGCGGGTTTTTTTTTTTTTTTTTTTTTTTACTGATTTGGTTTTTTCATGTTTATAGTCTTAGTTAAGATTTCTACTTGTTGTTAAGCCAATCTAAGTGATTAATATTTTCCTGTCATCAAGAATATACCCATTATATACAAGGTTTATACTGATCTGGTGTTTGTAACATACGTACTTTATTAATTGTATATAAAAAGTCCCATTTATCTATCATTCTATATTTTTTCTCTTTTTTCTAGTCCAGTATTGCCAAGTTTATCTACTTCATTAGTCTTTTATATGATTTTTATTGAATATTTCTAATCCTTCTTTGTTCTTATTTCAATAATTCCTACTGTATCTTTATTTTTTTCTAATTCTCCTTTTTTGGGGGTCTCCTTAGTTGGTATTTTACTTATTTCATAAATTAATTCACTTATTAATTTTTCTTTCTCTTTTACTGCTTTTCATACGTGCCTTTCAGACAATACATTTACTTTTATATACTGTATTAGCTGCATCCCATTTCAGTTTTAATATAGAGAATTGTCATTGCTATGACATGTAACTATTTATAATATTTTTATACTTATTTCTTTATTTTAAATTTTTAGAAGTAAGTTTTTTTCTGTGTCAAACTTATAGATTTTACCCCCACCTCTTCGAATTTATTGCATTTTTGTCAAAAAACATTGTCGGTGTTGGATTGGTTTTTTCATATTTATTGATAGTTCCTTAATCATGTAATATACCTATAATCATTTGCATTTTTTAGTATGTTTTAAAAGACTCTTTTTATAGTTTAGGGGTACAGGTTCTTTTTCTCTCTCACTCATGTAATGTAAGCATAAATATGTGTATATATATGTTATACATATATTTGTATAAATACATATATCCATTCACATGCACAATTATGCATACACTCATATATACACACACGGTATGCTAAGCTTGTTAATTGTATAAATCTACTTTATAATATCTACACTGCTTGTTTGTCTGTTAACAGTTTCTTAGAATGGTATGATAAAATCTTATAATTGTGGATTTATCAATTCTTTCTTTTAATTCTCTTAAATTTTTTCTCTATGCCCCGTGAGGAAATATGATTAAGTGCATAGATGATCAGTATGGTTATCTTTTCCTCTTGAACTGTTAATTTTATTTATATGTGCAGTTGTTCTTTCTTGTTAGTAATTTTTTAAAGTCCATTTGTTTGTAATAAACATTGTTTTCACTTTTTTTTCAGTTTTTTTTTTTTGACTGATATACCTTTATCATTTCCTTTTGAGTCAAACTTCTTATGTCATTAAGTCTTTAAGTATATATATATTTTAAACAATATACAGGTAGGGTTTTATTTATTTTTTACTTATTAATATTTTTAAATTATTTTTTAATTACAATTGACATTCAATATTGTATTAGTTTTAGGTGTACAGCATACTGGTTAGACATCTATATAATTTATGAAGTGATCCCCCAATTAATCTAATACCTACCTGGATCATAGTTATTACAATATATTGATTATATTCCCTATGCTGTAGTTTACATCCTCATGACCATTTTGTAACTACCAATTTGTACTTCTTAATCCCTTCACCTTTTTCACTTAGCCTCCATCCCGTCTTCCATCTGACAACCATCAGTTTGTTCTCTGTATCAGGGGTACCCAACCCCCAGGCCACAGACCAGTACCAATACATGGCCTGTTAGGAATTCGGCCACACAGCAGGAGGTGAGCAGCAGGCAAGCGAGCAAAGCTCTGTATTTGCAGCCACTTCCCAGTGCCAGCATCACCACCTCACCTCCACCGCAGATCATCAAGCATTAAATTCTCATAGGAGCACCAGCCCCTGGTGCCAAAAAGATTGGAGACTGCTGCTCTGTGTCTATGAGTTTGCTTCTGCTTCATTTGTTCATTTATTTTGTTTTTTAGATTCCGCGTATAAATGACATCATATGGTAATTGTCTTTCTTTCTCTGACTTATTTCACTTAGCATAATACCCTCTAGATTCATCTATGTTGCCACAAATAGTAAGATTTCATTTTTTATGGCCAAGTAATATTCTGTTGTATATATGTACACATCTTCTAAGTGTTCAATATTTATTTATTTGAAATCTAATTTTAAAGTACCTGTCTTTACTTTTACTATTTTAAAATAAAGCATAAAGAGAAACCACATATCCAGAGCACTATTCTCAATTCTTTAAGTGTACTAATACATTGAATATAGCAATCTTATGGACTAGATAGTATTATTATTCCTCTTTTACAAATGAGGAAAATTAAGATCATGATCATGATCACACAGCTAGTTTAGCAACTGAGGCTCCCAGACTCATATTCTTAACTGCTAAACATTGAAGTAAGGAATGGGACGAGCAAAGAGGCAACCAGAGTAAGGAATTACAAATCCAGGGAATAGAACTTCATTGAATTTTGTCAAAACAGAAGTTTCCTTAATTCATGATTTTAATTCATCTGTCAAAAATTCATTAAAAGTCAGCCCATATTCTCTCCACAATCTTGGATTCTTCTTAGGGACCTACCTTGCAAAGCAGGCTTGGCCTTTATACAGAGGAGGATAGTGAGATTATAAATTACTTAGCAGTTTTCACATAGGGAGTAATCAACAATTTCTCTGCTTTTCAAAGATGTGCTTTTTCTATTACTATTTGGCAGCTTTGTGGAAGCCTGGGTCAAAAGACGGAGGAATTTAGATATAAAAACACTGTTCTTTTTTATACAGTTGGTATTTTTCTTTAACTATTCTTTGAATTTGTATCTCCATTTATAGCTTTATATCATTAGCATATTAAAAGACTAACACTAAATATAAAAAAAGTATTCTGTTCATTTGCTAACAAATGTGTTTACACTGACATAGAATGAAGCTCATCTTGTTTTATCAGTTGTCATTTTGTAAACAATTCATAACCTTTTCCTCATATCTCTTATTAGGGTTTTCTCCCAGAAGAAATACTGTATAAGTGAAACATAAATAAATTCCATTTTAATGTTGTGATTTTGTAATGCATTGAGTGTAGTGATACAGTGATCTTCAACTATAATTACTCAGGCTCCTGATTATGCCTTCAGGTCCTCAGATGTGTGAGGCCAATGACACTGGATCTTCTGTGCTTTTCTGCTCTTTAGAACACCAAATGAGGATTTGGGCACCTGATTTGGAAATTTGGAGCACATTATTTCTTCAATTTTTGCCATGTAGATGGTGCAGAAATTTGCCTCCCTTCTGCCAAGGAAATAACTCCAGCAAAGCTGTTCTGTGTAAGCACTTTGTGGTGAAAAGACAGAAAAAAAGGGATCCGTTAAGCAAAGTGATATGTTGAGCATTTTAAAGTAGTTGCTTGCTTGAAATAATCACCTTTATATTTTTATGGTTAAAGCACCAACTTAAATAAAATATTTGTGACTATGCGAAGTGCATCCATAAACACCAAGTCATATTTAGTTTTTATAATTTGCAAAGACGCATATTCCAGAGAATTCTGGAGCCCAAAAGAATCTGAAAAAACTTCTTCTCAAATCAGCTTAAATAATCCCTATTCTTTAAAGCTTTCTCTCTTCACGTGGATTAGTCACACTTTTATCTATGTTGGCCATCACTCTCTACACGTTTGTATTATAATATTTATTGTGTTGTATTATCAATAAATATTTTAACTTCACCTACAATACATTGGGATCCTTCGAGCTGTTTTATGCTAGCCCAACTCATTGATGGCTGATGCATACGCCAAGACGTTACTTGATTTTTCTGAAGGGGATTGAAGATACGTGGGAAAGCCTTTTCAGGGAATGGAGACTCAATTTCTGGTCTTGAAAGTACCTCCTGGTTGGGTCCCTTAATAAACACAGTGTTTCGTAGTGATGGAGAAATCAGAATTTTAAGTTGTTAATATTAGTTGCAGAATTGGGACTGTTGTAAGGGGCATTTCTTCTGAGCTGTGGAAAGATATGATAAGCATTACTGTGCCACTTACACCAGAATAAACAACTCTATTAATCCCAGTAGTAACTTCCTCCTGACAGTGTTTTTCTCCCCTTGGCAAGGCTAGATTTAACACTGCCAAAACTTTCTGTGGAGACTTCCTATTTTTGAACTGAATATAGATGGAATTAATGCTGTCTTCAATAGTGCTGATAATTTCAAGTTGTTAAAATCAATTACATTTCTCACTGTATAAAATTGGTCTTGGAAAGACCCATGTGTCCTATGCTCCTGGAGTACACTACTTGTTAGGACAGTTCAGCCTAGCTACTGTGGATTTATCATAACCGTTGACTCTTATTTCTGGGCTCCTGTGGCTTTTGATTAGAACTTGAAAGACTATAAGACAAAGAGGGCAGAGTCTGCTAAAGTTGTCAAATATAGATTAGAACTATGTATCTCCAGTTTAATCAACTATATGCCCTGAAACTCAATTTCCTCATCTGGAAAAGGGGAATAGTGATACAAGAAGTAATAGCAATTCTCAACTCCAAGGAATTTAAGATTAAAGGTGACGTATACTAAGTATCTAAAATCCTGCCTGGTAAGTGGATGCCTTCCTTTTATACAACATACACATGATTGCATTAGAAAGCATTATTTTGCATCCTACATTCATCAATTCATTCATGCATTCAATAAACAGTACTTATTTGATGCCAGACAAGATTTATAACACTGATCCAACATTCTAGTAGAGAGAGACAGACCATGAACAAAATGATATTCTATAGTGGAAAATAAATGCTATGAAGAAAAACAAAGCATAAGAGGATAGAGAGTTTTAAAAAGGGAGATAAGATAAACAAAACTGTAACATTTGAGCAAAAGAATGAAGGAGACAAGGGACCCAACCGGGTAAATGTCTGGAGGAAGGATCTTCCGTACAGAGTAAACAGCCAATGCAAAGTGATGTGGGCATAGACTTGGCATATTTGAAGGCTAATGTTCTAGAACAGAGTGAACAGAGAAAAGTAAAAAAGGCAAGGTCACATAAGTCTCAGGGACCAAACTGTGATCAGATTTGTAGGCCATTGTCAAGACTATCTCAGCTAGAGTAAAAGCCATCGGAGGTTTTGTGCAATCCTGTTTTATATCTGCTTTACTTTTTGTCTCTTTGATTGTTCTTTTGAGAATGGACTCTAGAAAAACCAAGGTGGAAGCAGGAGAACATTTAGGAAACTTGCAATAATCTAGGTGAGAAATTACCAAGGGGTAATGAATGGAGGTGGTGAGAAATGTTCAGATGCTTGTGAGACAGAGTGGACAGAATTTCAGATGGATTGGATGTTGTATGTGAGAGAGGAAAAAGTCAAGGATATCTTGAGATTTTGACTTGAGTAGCTAAGCAGATGGAGCTTCCATTTAAAGAGCAAGAACAGTGTATTGTTTCCTCTTCGTGTATGCTAATGGCACTTTTCTCTCTTTATGGTAATCAGCAAATATTGATGACTGATTGACTGATTTTGTATGGCTTGTCAGTGACACTGATTAAACTTGTCATAAAGTTGGCTGTGATGGCTGAGATAATTCTACATTCATAACCATGGATGGTTATGGTTGGACTAGTAAATATCTCTAGAGATATTTAAAATTATATGAAAATAATAGAGGAAAAATAAAAGTTTGTTCATACAAAGGATTTTGACTGCTTTTAAAATTCTCAGATCTAATATGCAGTATACTTGAAGGGCCCCTGATCTAATATAAATAATACTATAAGTGAGAAAATTAATATACTCCTAACTAGAAGCAACATCTACTTATAACTAGTAAATCTAAATGAATGTTTAAAAGACTAAAAACACGTTTCATTTTATTGTAGAAACCTTTTAAAGGCATTTTCTAGGCTTTTAAGTGAAATCAAACAAAGCCCTAATTTGGAACAAAAGATGGTATTTAAATGTAAACAGGTACACCTGTACCTCTATGACAACCCAGAACTTATAAATAAAAGGGAATTGAGAAAGTATCTATTTTCACCTTTTAATTTTCCATCTGAGTTACTAAGAGAGTCAAAGTGAATTGGTCAAGTTCCCATGGCTAATTAGTGGCTAAGGGAGATTTAAAACCACATCTACTTGTTCCTGGCCCAGTGGTCTACCTTACTTTGTTTATGTTTTGACTTTAGTCTCTTTTTTTTTTTCAATTTTCAGGGAATTTAGAGTACAATCCTGTCAATCTCCCAAGAGTATAGACATAATTTTAGAAATAAAGTGATTGAATGCCAAGCAAGATATTTAACTATCTTCACGATGTCACATGGGTCACAGTGTCCACACACTATTCCCTGGCTATAGGGTGTGACCTGTATATTCTCAGCCATCAAGCCTTATTTTGCCACTGCCTTTTGTGCTGGCCACTCAGAGGTCAGAAAGAAGCTGACATCCACCTGGAGACATCTCCATTTCTGAGTTCTGAATGTTGTCACTTTCTGCAAAATGCTGAGTGTTATCATCACAATTGCAATTATACCCAGAGATAATCCATTCTCAAGCACTATGGATTTCAGTAGCATCTTGTGTTTGATAATGTTGATTATTCTTCAAATAAGATAAATACATGGCTAAAAGTCAACCATTCAACCTTTGATATGCAAGCTGTAAAGAACGAATGGTAATCTTAGTTAGATGCCTGAGATTAATGCCCTTTATATAGTTGAAGACAGCAATGTGTTTAATGACATTAATTTGCAATGGACAAACTGGATTTTTAACACTGATAACTCAGCCATTCATTAGAGTTTAAGAACAGGGATAATTAAGTATTACTGCCCAGAAGACTTGCTGTGGTGTTATTTAGAGCCATGATGAGTATTAAAAAACTTTTTATGTTCAAATGAATATTAATTCTTGCTTCATTAGATGCAGACTGGAATATTTGCATTGATGCTTTCCTTATTCAATTTCATTTCTCAGGTTGTTTGAGCTGCTTGTTTGTTGTTTTATTTTGCTTTGTTCCCCATATGAGCAACCCACATGACCTTCCAAGTAAAGAGAAGGAACCAGCGGGTATTTCCTGAAAGAATTGTGCCCTATACTCGCTAAGCAAAATGGAATTGTTGCCTGGTAGCCTGGTAGCCTGGTGATTGTGAAAAACAGAGCAAAAGAAGGAAAGCTTTTTTGATATTTTCAAACTAGGGCTCAGATCATATATATCCTTCTAATTGGGCTAAGTAACATGTCATTATCCTACTGATATTTGAAATACTCTTATATCCTAGCAAGTTGCTTGATAAGGACAATGTAACCATGATCTGCAGGAGGTGAAATTTACAAGCCCCTGTTGTGCAAGCAATTTCAGAAATGATTTAAACAAAATAACTAATACAAACAGCTTGGCAATAGTATTTATTGTCATTCATTTGGAAACAAAAAAGAAGATACCATGGACAGTCTTATTTTTTTTTTAATTCTAAGCATAAGTCACAGATGCAGGGAGAAAATAAAATTCCACCATGAACAATAAAACAAACCTTGCAAGTTCTACACTAACTATAATTATAGTGTCTCCCCACTATTAGCACATACTGGATGTGCAATTTCAAACGTCCTAGAACTATTGCAACTTCTACCCCTTCAAAATGTCCAAAGACTTGGTTTCTTATTAAAATTCTATACCTATATGGTTCATATTTCTTATGCCTCTTCCTGTTTTGTCACCCTCACTCTTGATAGAAACTTATTTGGATAATGTCTGGAAGCAACCCCCCCCCAACCCCCGAAAAAAAAAAAAAAAAAAAAGGTTAAATATGGAGGCACTCTGTCAATACCTGACAGGTGTAAATTTTTTAATGTATGAGCAGTATATGAAAATACAAATCACTACAGAAAGCCTGCCTAAAGCAGACTGAAAAGCTGTCATAAGCAATTTTCAAAAAGCATGAGTTATTTGGCTCCCTTCCAGGGGGAACAACTCTACAGGCATAAATTTGTGAATGGTACTTGACAATCTTAAGTCCTGCTCTCTCCAAGCTTACTGTATGGCCAATATGTGATGTGAACTTTGTGCTTACTCATATTCTGAGACCAAGGGAAAATTGACATTATAACTAGGCAGAGCCTGAGCCACCTTACCTAGTGAGGCACATGTCAATGAACAGACGAAACAGCCTCACAATTTGGGACATTTTGAAGCAATTTATTTGCCAACATATTTGTAGACCCTCCTCATATACATCAATTCAGTGAGTGTCATAATATGAGTTGAAATGGAGTCTTTGAAATGGACCCCCCCCCCAGTCACTAGTTTATGTGCTCTAACATTGTAAGATTTTTTTTTCTTTTTCTTTTTGGCCCTGGGTTCATTGAAAAATCTTTACTAACTAAATAGCCTTCGCCCCGGTGTGAGAAGGCTGACTCTAGCCAAGGAGTGCATGATTGGCAAGTCAGTTCTAATTGAATAAGTGTCAAGGTCAAAAGCCAACAAATGATGAAGATGAGGAAGCCCTGGAGTGATGTTTGTTTTAAATCATATTATATGGTTTTTAGTAGCACAGGGCTTTAGGGAGAATATGTAAAATTGAAAAAGCAAGAAAGTTATAGCATAGCTTTTTGCTATAGGTGTTACATTCACTAAAACAGAGAAACCTTATTTTATAGTTCTTAATAAAATTAGGCCACATAAAATGTACTGATGTCAGAATTCTTGAAAATTCAACACAGAGGGGTGAATTAAATTATAAATGTATCCTGAAGGATTTGCTTTGATGGAAGAGTAAAATAAAGGCTTTGGTTCTTGTGATTCAGGATCTCCCAGTGGCTTCTGCTGATGTTCCCCTAGGACAAAGGTTCTCAAACTACTTTGATCATGACCAGTGAAAGAAGAGATTATTCATTGGGACTCAGTATATATACAGTACACATACCCAGAACTTAAATAAATATTACTCAAAAGAGACTCATTCCTATCTTTTGTGACAGACACACTTTGATTATTCTATTCTACTCCTATTCTATTCTGTTCTGTTCTGTTCTGTTCTATTTCTATTCTCTTCTTGTATTCTATTTCAGTTTTCATATAAAAGGCTGATTATATCACATTAAATTGATGACAGAGTTTGCCAATGGTTCACAAAAAGCTATTTGAAATACATTGTAGTGAAATCTTCCTTATTCCCAGAATATGCTGTACACGTTTCTCTCATTAGACCTATGTTCATACTGTTATTTTTTCCAGAATGCTCTCCTTTTACCTAAATCCCAATCATCCTGGAAGTTACCCAGAAAGAGTGCTATCACCTATTGAATTCTATTAGAAATAATTATAAAATTAATAGTATATCACCAGAAGATCCAAGAGCACTGGAACCTTATCCTTCACTAGCCATTTCTTTCAGCAAGGTCCCTAATGGAAATACATGCACAATATAACTGCAAAAGAATATTTTATTATTAACACTGAACCACAAGGTGAGGTATCCCAGATTGTCTAGGAAAATTTCTTCATCTAAGTTTAGCGTCATACTAGAAACAAGAATCAAAGCAATGCTCTTAGTCACTGTATACTACCGTACGCTATATGCATTTATTTAGAATTCATCCATTCATTCTGAAAGATTTACTGAGTGCCTTTAATGTCCCAGACATTATGTGTTTACTGTGATAACACTGTGATTGTGGTCTCACTATCACCAGTATCTATGGAGTAAAAGTATTCTCTATTTCATTAAATCATTCAGCTCTTCAGTTTGGTTCCCTCATTGAGTGCTTATCCTAATTGATAGAATTTACCATGTAGTCAGTATTTAGAAGTAGTACTTCCCCTCTTTTTAAACTGTGTTAGGTTCTTATAGTTTTATATAACACCTAGCACAAAAAAAAATTGTTATGTAACGCTTTCCTTTTTTTTAACACTATAATTAGTCTGAGGCCAGTAATTATTTATTGGGTAAATGCATGAACTATTAGATTTATTTAAAAGACTTACTTTGTTGTTGTCATGGTTGTTTGTAACTCTGGGTAACCCAATCAGTTGTAGCAAGTGCATTTTTAGAACACTGATTGGTAGGATTCCTACTCCCAATTTTTTTTTTTTAATAGGTTTTCAAGGGTCTTATGAACTCAGGAAAGAGTTTGGAATTCTTCTAGTATCAGTAATTGTAGCTTTTATGGTTATGTATTGCTATGTAACTGAATGTTTACCTTAAAATAAAAATGGTAACTGTTCTGGCTATCCATTGTTGCATAAATTCCCCAAACTTTGTGCTCAACATAAAAACCATTTTATTATATCTCATGATTTCGTTGGCCAAGAATTCAGGCAAAAGAGAGAGATACACCCAAACCAGGAACCACATTCTTTTTATACCCTACTTTGGGAATGGCATAGCTTCACTTCTGCCATATTTTATTCATTAGAAGCAAATTAATTAGTCCAGCCTACACCCAGAGGAAGGTAAACTATGCTCCACCTATTGAAGGGAAAAGTATCAAAGAATTTTTGTAACCACTGTCTAATTTCTGGCCATAAATTTATTCACATTGCTCCCGCAAGCAAAATACACCTACCTCACCCAAGGCCCCCAAAAGTCTCATGCATTACAGACAGCATCAGCTCTAAATCTAGAATTGCATTATCTAAATCAGCTGTAGATATGGAGGAATCTCCTGTGCTATAGACCCTTAAATAAAGCTTCTTGAGTACAGTTGCTCTTAACATGTAATCTGTTGAACCAAAGAAGCAAGTTATCTGCTCCCCACACACCCAAAATACAATGCTGTCACAAGTATAAGATAACTGATCTACACATGCCTGTTCAAAAAATGGGAGAAATGAGAAACGTAAAGCTATCACTGGTCCATCACAATTCTGAGGTTCCTTGATTACGTCTCAAGGTCAGGGGGTATTGTAATATTTCATAGGTCTCAGCTCCACTTTCAGGCTGAGTCTTCCTTCATTTTTCATGAAAGTTAGTACGTTTGCAGCTGAATAGTTCCCTTTTCTTGCTTTCAGCAAGTAGAACTTTGGAGGTCCAAAATCCATAGTTCATTTCATGCTATCTCTGTCCCTTTCAGTCAAAGCTGACAGTGTGTCCACATATAAAATTCTTTTAAAACTTTATGAGTCTTCTGTGAATCTTATTAGTGTCTGCTCCATTAAACAAAGTCTACTCTCAAAAACATCTTTCAGGTAAGCCCTTTTCTTCTTTGGGTTTCAGCTGTGAACACCAAGAAACAACACCCTTAACCTTCTAGAAGACTTATTGTTTAGTTGAAAGATTTGGCACACCCCTAATCACTTTAGAGGCCTTTTGTATAGCTGAATAGTACACTGAAATACCACCTTAGATCTTTCTGACACCTTAACAAAAGATCTCACAGGTTTACATACCTTTTGCTTCACCTTTGGACCAGGTTTTCTTGGCAATACTCTGGATTTCATCTTTTCTCAGAAGCCATTTCTTACTTTTAGCGTTGTGTGCCATATGAAAACGATAAGAATTTTCAAAACTACCAATTTTAACCTCCCTTTTAATAGTCCTTTCTTTAGTTCATCTTCATTATCTCGCACTTCACTATAAGCAGTAAAAAGAAACGAGAAAACAACTTCAACACTTTGCTTGGAAAGGCCTTTAACTAGATCACCCCATTTAATAAGCAAGTCACTTATTACCAGGTAACGGGATTGCTCGACTTTACTGCCATTCCATAACAAGGATCTCCTTTCCTCCAATTTTTAATAACATTACCGAATTTTCCTGCAGATCCTCCTCTACAGTCCTGTCAAAGATCATGAGATGGTTTCTTTAAGGCCCTTTAGGCTCTCACTAACATTCCCCAGGGCTTGGTTTAAGTGCTACTTGCTCATTTGAGGGTTCTTTTTTCCTGCTATGGCAGCACTCCACTTCCAGGTACCAAAATCTGTGTCATTTTTCTATTTATAATAAATTACTCCCAAACCTTAGCAGTTAAAAACAACAAACATTTATTATCTCATGATCTTCGTGGGTCAGGAATTCAGAAACAACGTAGCTGGCTGTTTCGTGCCCCAAAATCTCTTATGATATTACTGTCATGCAGTTGGCTGGGGCTGCAGTCTCATCAGAAAGGTATTCTGGGGAAGATCTCTTTCCCAGCTCACATTTGTAAGTAAACTAAATAGCTCTTTATGCCCATGGAATTTTCCATTGTCTATTTATATGCTATCCTTTAACTAGAGGATCTACGACATATTTTAAGAAAATTACAAATCAAATCAAGTGAGTGCACAGTGAGAATGTCAGGTACTTGAGAATGAATGTTAAGATCAGCCTTACTAACTGTTATATTTTATGATGAATCATACTAATTAAAAATCATTACAGTGTAATATAAATAAAAATTCCCAAATATAATTTTTTTTTATGATAGTTTTTCTTCTCTTGCTCATGTGTTACAATTATAAAGTGGCATGTGTAGTTTAGTGGGTATATACATTTGACTGGTAAGTAATACATGCTTGTTTTAAAGTAGCTCTTTCTGCAAGTTCGACTTTTAAATCACTCTCATTTTATTTTAATTGAAAGATGTTGTGTCAAAATAAAACACTAATAAGATATTGGAATTACTTTATTTCTGTTCCTCTTCTTTCACCTTAGAATTATGATTTCAAAGGGTGTGTTTAGTTTCTTGCTCTACTATACCTCCATCCTATTTTGAATCCAAAAATAGGCACAACAAAGTATTTTTTCTTTATCTGATGCTAATAAACAACTGGCAAAATGAGTATATCTTTTGAAAACAATTTCTACTATTATAACAAGCTGGAATCAAAATAGCCAATCAGAAATAAACCAATCTTTATTAACTTTCACTAGATTATTTTTATTTGGAAGATAAAATAACTAGTTTTCCACTCTTAATTAGAGTTTGGTCTAATAAGATTGATAAATCAAGCTGAGACAGGGCGGGCAATGCTGTATTTAATTGCTTTTAACATTCAGTATTTTTTTTTTTTTAATAGATTCAATTTTGAGAAAGTTCCAGAGAAACTTGAAGAAACCACATTTTATTTTCCAGGTCACTCTCACCTTTAAAAATTAAAACAACTCTAGCCAATAGACATTTTTGAATTGTGCTATCATACAGTATATCGGTCTTCGTACCCTCCTAGAATTTAGACTATTATTAGAAAGTGGCAGTTTATTTTATAAGTCACTTAAAGTTTTTACTCCTTTATTGTAAAAATATAAGTAATTTCACCCCTCAGGACTATATCTTGTGCTAAACGATACACAAAATTGCCCTTTATACAGAAGAGAGGCAATACGGTAAAAAAAAAAAAACTAAAGGCTTTAGATCTACAAGCACTCAAGTTCAAATTTTGACTCAGCTACTTACTAGCTAGGTGATCTTGGGCATGCTATTAACCATGTCTGTTCCTTAAAGATAATGCGAAGAGTGGAGGTATAAATGTGTAATGCTTCTAACAAAGTACCTGGTGTATAAGATATGCAATGTAACTTTTGGTTGTTATTACTATTACTACTCTGTTCTCAATATAACACTAAATTTTAGAATATACCTACACTGGCAGATTTCATCTCCAGTGGCTGGTGTAGAGTAAGAGTACATTGAACAGTCATGAGACTAGAAATTTTAGTAACAGAAGGTGACTGGGAAACTATGGGATTTTCTGAAGGTGTCATTAAGAGGTAGGGCAGTGAGACAAAGGGTATATGAATTCAGTGATTGGAGAAAAATTGCTATTTCAAATTTGGGAAGGAAGCAAAGGAAGCAAAATAGGAAGAGAAGGACCTCGATCTATTGTCCCTTTTTTAAGAAAATCACTTTTTTAAGAAAGTCACCACTTAAAGGAATAAACAGACCAGATCATAACCAAAAGATTCATGATAATGCCTGTAGCTGTTCTAATTTGAATGAAGAATTATAATGAAAATTGCCATTTGGAACAACATGGATAGATCTCGAGATAGTCATGCTAAATGAAATAAGTTAGACAGAAAAAGTTGAGAACCATGATTTCACTCACGTGGGGTATAAGACTGAAAGCAACAAACGAACAAAGCAGACAAACAACTCATAGACACAGGTAACAGTTTAGTGGTTGCTAGAGGGAAAGAGGGAGGAGATAGGTAGATAAGGGTAAAGGGGATCAAATACATGGTGACAGAAGGAGATTTGGCTTTGAGCAGTGAACACACAATGCAATATACAGATGATGTGTTATTGAGTTGTACACTTGAAACCTACATAATTTTATTAACCAATGTTGCCCCAATAAATTTAATAATAAAAAAGAACAAGAAGATCAGTTTGGCTGGAACAAAATTGGAGAGATCCTAGAGAAAAGAGCATGTAAGACATGGCCAAGAGTTTTGATTTTATCCTAATGAGAATCAGAACAAACATCTCCACCCTAATATTTAAGTGTCACACTTTAGAAAGACAAATAAAAGTATGAAGTATACCAGTGAAAAAAATTATAATGACTTACAACTGTCATAAGCTGTAACTTTTGTGTAAGTTCCATTTAGTAAACTTTTTGTACTGTAGTCAAAATATCAAATATTATACTATTTTACTTTATATCGAAATTGGGGTAGAAAGTCAAAGATATAGATTTTCCTTCCCATTTCTTTCATAGCTGGTATAAATAAATTATAAAAGTATTTATTCCAGAAATTACAGCAGCGCCTGACACAGCAGGTGCTCAGTTAAGAATTTTTTGGTTGCATGAAGATTGACAATTAATTTGAGAATCTTCTCTAAATGTACTAATCCTAAAGTGATGTTATTAGATTAAATTCAAAGAAACTATTTTCATTTAATCTGTACAATTTTATCCCTAATACATTCTCAGCTGTGAAATAAGCACTTGCAAAGACAACATATTTTAGTACTTTTATTCATTTGCATTGTTTTTAAAGCATTTGAGTCATCAGGTCTTAAAAAAAATGGAAAACTAGAAATGCCTAAAAATAAAGTATTTATTATGTGTACTCAAATATGCAATTCAGGAATATTGATCTTTTATTTGATCCATTAAAATTCATCAGTTGTTTTTATTGCACAAATAATCCATGTTGATTGCCAAAAGTAAAATGACCAAGGTATATAAAAAGAAGAAATTTAAAAAATTATAGTCATTCAAAAAAATTACCATTAACATGTTATATGCATATATAAATGTGTAGGCTCACATGAGAATGATAAAAGAATATTAAAATCTAATGGTAAATTATGTCCCTTTATCCAGTTTCTTATTTCTTCCACCTATTTTCCCAACTTGTGATGGTTGTCTTCCTGACTTTTTCCATGCTACACACTTAGATTTTTACAGATCTATGGGTTTTAAAAGTATTCTAAGTCATAATGATATATGATATTGATGTCAACAAAAAAAGAGAAAGAAAAAGCAGTAATTTCCCTTTGTATTCCTTTCTTAATTGTTCCATGGGCCTTTCAGTTTTAGGGTAAAATTCAATTATTCCTGTTTCGGTAGATGCTTCTATTCTCTCAGCTTAATAATAAAGACTCCATACATCTTGCAAAGGGCATGGCAAAAAGGCAGAGGCAGGGCAGAGGGAGAGAATGTGCTGGCCAGCTTCATGTGCAAAATGCTGTTCTCTTTCAAACTCATGCTATTTCTAAAGAGAGATTGAAGCTGCTTCAGTTATGAAGCAGTTATCAGATAACTCAGGTTCTGGTTGCAAGACTCAGAGCAATACACAAATACGTTCTCTTTGTTTCTGTATCTACTGAATCTGCAATTTTCTAGCAGCATTTTTTCTCCCTGTTGTGCATTTAACTTAAATCTGACAGAAACCGTGGATGAATTTCATAATAGACACTATCGGTACTTAAGTCTCAGAAAGGCATTTTGGATAGGCTAATATCAGCAAAATTTTAGTGGGTAGTCAGGGAATGATATAGGAAACATGTAATTGGCCTCCATGTAAAATAGTCGACTAATATTCTTCTGATGGGGCTTCAGATTCATCTAAATCTGAATAATTTGTGTTAAGTGATTTGCAACACATTCAAGGCACTGTCAAGGGTGTATTTTGGGCAGAAGGCATACGTTAGAAATTGAGTCCTCATGGGTTATTTCTTTTTTCTTTCTGTTTGAAAATACACTACATATGTTCTGTTTTGTTCTGAGACTGTCACACAGCCCTAAAATGTTTACAGCTTTCAGCCTGAGGGAGAAAGAGGGTGTGAGTGAGAAGTTGTAGCAGGGGAAGATAACTCCATAAAACTGCCCCAGTGCATCATTTTACCCTTTCTTACAGTAAAATCTAAACTAACTGTCACTGAAAAATAATTTCATTAAGACCTAACCTATAAAACTGCCTTTAGGAACAGATGTTGCTTTGCAAATAGCGCAAAACCATCTTTTTTATAAA
>NW_011889222.1:783059-786254 GCF_000151845.1 Pteropus vampyrus | reverse complement strand
TTACAACTGTCATAAGCTGTAACTTTTGTGTAAGTTCCATTTAGTAAACTTTTTGTGCTGTAGTCAAAATATCAAATATTATACTATTTTACTTTATATCGAAATTGGGGTAGAAAGTCAAAGATATAGATTTTCCTTCCCATTTCTTTCATAGCTGGTATAAATAAATTATAAAAGTATTTATTCCAGAAATTACAGCAGCGCCTGACACAGCAGGTGCTCAGTTAAGAATTTTTTGGTTGCATGAAGATTGACAATTAATTTGAGAATCTTCTCTAAATGTACTAATCCTAAAGTGATGTTATTAGATTAAATTCAAAGAAACTATTTTCATTTAATCTGTACAATTTTATCCCTAATACATTCTCAGCTGTGAAATAAGCACTTGCAAAGACAACATATTTTAGTACTTTTATTCATTTGCATTGTTTTTAAAGCATTTGAGTCATCAGGTCTTAAAAAAAATGGAAAACTAGAAATGCCTAAAAATAAAGTATTTATTATGTGTACTCAAATATGCAATTCAGGAATATTGATCTTTTATTTGATCCATTAAAATTCATCAGTTGTTTTTATTGCACAAATAATCCATGTTGATTGCCAAAAGTAAAATGACCAAGGTATATAAAAAGAAGAAATTTAAAAAATTATAGTCATTCAAAAAAATTACCATTAACATGTTATATGCATATATAAATGTGTAGGCTCACATGAGAATGATAAAAGAATATTAAAATCTAATGGTAAATTATGTCCCTTTATCCAGTTTCTTATTTCTTCCACCTATTTTCCCAACTTGTGATGGTTGTCTTCCTGACTTTTTCCATGCTACACACTTAGATTTTTACAGATCTATGGGTTTTAAAAGTATTCTAAGTCATAATGATATATGATATTGATGTCAACAAAAAAAGAGAAAGAAAAAGCAGTAATTTCCCTTTGTATTCCTTTCTTAATTGTTCCATGGGCCTTTCAGTTTTAGGGTAAAATTCAATTATTCCTGTTTCGGTAGATGCTTCTATTCTCTCAGCTTAATAATAAAGACTCCATACATCTTGCAAAGGGCATGGCAAAAAGGCAGAGGCAGGGCAGAGGGAGAGAATGTGCTGGCCAGCTTCATGTGCAAAATGCTGTTCTCTTTCAAACTCATGCTATTTCTAAAGAGAGATTGAAGCTGCTTCAGTTATGAAGCAGTTATCAGATAACTCAGGTTCTGGTTGCAAGACTCAGAGCAATACACAAATACGTTCTCTTTGTTTCTGTATCTACTGAATCTGCAATTTTCTAGCAGCATTTTTTCTCCCTGTTGTGCATTTAACTTAAATCTGACAGAAACCGTGGATGAATTTCATAATAGACACTATCGGTACTTAAGTCTCAGAAAGGCATTTTGGATAGGCTAATATCAGCAAAATTTTAGTGGGTAGTCAGGGAATGATATAGGAAACATGTAATTGGCCTCCATGTAAAATAGTCGACTAATATTCTTCTGATGGGGCTTCAGATTCATCTAAATCTGAATAATTTGTGTTAAGTGATTTGCAACACATTCAAGGCACTGTCAAGGGTGTATTTTGGGCAGAAGGCATACGTTAGAAATTGAGTCCTCATGGGTTATTTCTTTTTTCTTTCTGTTTGAAAATACACTACATATGTTCTGTTTTGTTCTGAGACTGTCACACAGCCCTAAAATGTTTACAGCTTTCAGCCTGAGGGAGAAAGAGGGTGTGAGTGAGAAGTTGTAGCAGGGGAAGATAACTCCATAAAACTGCCCCAGTGCATCATTTTACCCTTTCTTACAGTAAAATCTAAACTAACTGTCACTGAAAAATAATTTCATTAAGACCTAACCTATAAAACTGCCTTTAGGAACAGATGTTGCTTTGCAAATAGCGCAAAACCATCTTTTTTATAAACATGTTCAAGAAGCTAAAATAGTTCTGAAGTATAGCCTACTTAGCCAAATTAGGCCTTCCTTGATTTACTGGCATGTATATCTTTTGCATTTTTGAGGTAAAACTGAACCTGACTGTAATTAGGCTTTTTAAATTATATTCTTGAGATTCTGGATTATACAATAGAGTTTGCTTTCACATTTATTTAGGATCTAAGCATTTAAAAAATTCTTCCTCATTAAATGTATACTTTTGAAAGAGGTGGCTAACCATAATGTGCTTTGTGCATAGCAAAATTCCACTTACTGGCAATCCAAATTTTCTGTTTAAATGCTAAAAGTTTGTCCTTATAATTCCTTTAATCTGCTTGCCAAGTCAGTGTAAAATATCCATGAAGCAACACAATTGTCACCAACTTGACACTTTGCATGCCAATAGTCAAAAAAATAAATATACCATTTCCCTTATTCAAGAAACATTTCACAAATGTCTACTGAGAACTAAGGAACGCTATTAGAAATTGAAAGTTTCCCTTCAGTAGCTTATGGTATATCACCAATTTCTCCAACATCTATAATAAACATATTTCAGTTGGTTCTTTAACTTGCCCTCTATTGTGCTGTGTGTTAAATTCAATAGTTTTATTATGAATGTGTAACTGATAAAATCCTCTCTTTATGTCCATTCACTATCCATTAGTTCTCTAGGCAGAAATTTCAGAATCTATCTCAGTTTCTTTTTCTCAGTCTCATCAGAAATTTTTTCTGGGGAAGATAATTTGTGTTAAGTGATTTGCAACACATTCAAGGCACTATCAAGGGTTCATTTTGGGCAGAGAGCATACTTTAGAAATTAGTACCTCATGGGTTATTTTTATTCTTTGTCAGTCTTTTTCACTGAAACAGATTGTTGTCTTCATAGAGGTTCTTGAATACATCCCTTCTTTGCCATTGTCACTTCTCACTGTTATGCAGACCATTCTCATACCTTATCTAGCTTATTATAATAACCTCCTTTGGGGGTTATTCAGTCCAATGTCTTCAATATTGACAGAATTTCTCCTTTCCAGAATAACCCAATCATACTACATTTTTTGATAGCAACTACATTATCTGCAAGATGAAGTCCAAAGTCCACAGAATATCACAAACTTTACAGTCTCTCTCTGATCTTATATTAAATATATCTCCTGCAGTCCTCCCCCAACTATACTTCAGCCAGAAACAATTAACTCTCTTCATTTGTGAACCCTTAAGTTTTTCAGGGCCTTTGCATAGTTGTGTCCTTCACATATAGAGCC
>NW_011889222.1:770552-783009 GCF_000151845.1 Pteropus vampyrus | reverse complement strand
CACTATCCATTAGTTCTCTAGGCAGAAATTTCAGAATCTATCTCAGTTTCTTTTTCTCAGTCTCATCAGAAATTTTTTCTGGGGAAGATAATTTGTGTTAAGTGATTTGCAACACATTCAAGGCACTATCAAGGGTTCATTTTGGGCAGAGAGCATACTTTAGAAATTAGTACCTCATGGGTTATTTTTATTCTTTGTCAGTCTTTTTCACTGAAACAGATTGTTGTCTTCATAGAGGTTCTTGAATACATCCCTTCTTTGCCATTGTCACTTCTCACTGTTATGCAGACCATTCTCATACCTTATCTAGCTTATTATAATAACCTCCTTTGGGGGTTATTCAGTCCAATGTCTTCAATATTGACAGAATTTCTCCTTTCCAGAATAACCCAATCATACTACATTTTTTGATAGCAACTACATTATCTGCAAGATGAAGTCCAAAGTCCACAGAATATCACAAACTTTACAGTCTCTCTCTGATCTTATATTAAATATATCTCCTGCAGTCCTCCCCCAACTATACTTCAGCCAGAAACAATTAACTCTCTTCATTTGTGAACCCTTAAGTTTTTCAGGGCCTTTGCATAGTTGTGTCCTTCACATATAGAGCCTCTTTTCTCTCTTATATAAAAAATACTTTCCATCCCTTGAGGTCAGCATCCAAATCTTGTGTCCGTGGGTGGGCCTCTCCCTTACTATAGCCCTAACTTATTCCCACTCCTCTCTTCCCTCTCTTCCTAAGGGCAAGAAGTATTTGCATTTATTGAACACTAATAGGTCCTCAAAAATTGGAATTACCAATTATTTTACCTATCATTATTGATCAGAGATTAAAATATTATGATCTATTTTGCATAAAAAAATCATTAAAAATAAAGCCCTTTGAGAGCACTGCCAGTGTTTTATGTATTATTTACCTTTACCCAAATTGAAACCGCAATGAGATATGATATCTGTTAGAATGGCTATTATCAAAAAGATAAGAGATAAGAAATGCTAGTGCGGATGTAAAGAAAAGGGAACCCTTATGCATTGTTGCTGGAAATGTAAACTGGAATAGGCACTATGGAAAACAGTATGGAGGTGTCTGTCAATAGATGAATAAATAAGAAGTGTGCGGTGTATGTGTGTGTGTGTGTTCGTGTGTATGTGTACAAAGATATGTGGAATCTTAAACAAACAACAAGAAAAGTCGAATTCATAGAAACAGAAAGTAGAAAAGTGGTTGCCAGGGGCTGGGTGTTCGGGTACATAGGGAGAGGGTGATAAAAGGGTACATATTTTCAGTTAGAAGATGAATAAGATCTGGTAATCTAATGTATAACATGATGACTATATTATATAATGGAAATTTGCTGAGAGTTTAGAACTTAAATGATCTCACTAAAAAAGGGGGGAGGGGTAAATATGTAAGGTAACAGATGTGTTAAATAACTCAATGGGGATATATCAATGTATACATACATTGGGGATATATCAATGTATACATATATGAAATCATCATATTGTAGCCTTTAAATAGCTTACAATTTTAATTATACCTCAGTAAAGCTGATAAAAAGAGAGAGAGAGAGAGAGATGGGTATCTGATCTTCCATGTCTTCCTTTAGCTACCCATTATCCACTGAGAAATCCTCATTCTGACTGGGTTTCAATTGACAGTTCAAGCAAGTCACTGTTGAGACTTGCTTGAACGTGATAGGCCATTTCAGGTTTAGCTCTTCATTCAACGTGATAGGCCATTTCAGGTTTAGCTCTCATTCATTTACTTCTGACCCTCTTCAAGGACTTCTCTTAAAATACATTTTCTAGTTTCTGATTTCATAACACTGTTTACCTTCTACCACATCTCAGGTTTAAGCTTTTGAAACTAAAATGCCAAGAATTTACCCTTAATTTTTCCCCCATCCTCATGTTCTACTGTATTATTCCTTCTCAGAATTAAACAAAAGGGGAGATTCCCAAAGTGAATTGAAAAGTGGGGGTAACAAAGATACAAGGGGTTTTAGTACACAGAGGCTCAACATTGGTATCTTAAAATATCCTGCACCACAAAGAAAACAGTGCATGCAAAGACCTGGAGGCAAAAGAATTCATGTACTGATCAGGAGCCTAAAAAATTATTCAACCTGGCTAGAGTTTAGAAAAAAAAAATGCATTAAAGTTCCCAAGAATAACACTAGGAATGTAAATAGTGACCTTTGGATCATGCTATATAAGATGATTAAACTACATCTTGAAGGCAATGGAGAAGCATTTAAAGTGATCTGACAAGATTTATGTTTTATAAAGATTAATTTGACCACCTTATAGAGTCTGCATAGGTCAATGAGACTGAATGCAAGGAGACTGAGTCTATTGTTATAATTTAGGAAAGATTATGATGGCGTGGACTAGAATAGTAGGCAATAAATTGAGTTTAGCTATATGAGAGATTTTGATTAGATGGAATCAATAGCACTTGATGATTGAATGTAGAGAGTGAGGCAAGGTGAGGTGCAGTGTCATCTGTATTATAGATGGGGTGTCAGATGACACCCAAGTTTCTAGTATGGGCAATTGGGTGGATGATGCTACCATTTTTTAAATATAGAAAACAGCACTTGGTTTAGAGAAATGATAAGAGCAAGGGGAAGGAATTCAACAAATTCAATGAATTCCATGTTGAATATGTCAAATTTGGTGTGTCTTTTGGTCATCCCAATAGAAGTGCCAATAGATAACATCCATTAGACCATTGGCTATAATAGGTCTGAAGTTTGGGGGGTTGATATCTGCAAAGATCTAGAATTTGTCTATTATCAGTATGTAATTGAATTTCCTGTAATTCATAGTAATTTAAATTTGAAATAGCAAAAATTTTGCCTAAGTTGTGGTTTATTTAACCTTCTATTTTATTCTAAATTTTTACTCTAAACTATTGTGATTCTATTAGTTAATTTGGTCAAAACTAATTAGTCCAAAATGATTGGAATTGTGACATATTATCATTTCTTGTTTGACTTTACTTGATATATCTTCTACTCTACGGAAGAAAGAAAAATGTTGAATGGCATATATATATTTTTAATTTAAAATGAATTAAAATTAATTTTATTTTAGGTCTTTCCTTTAGATAAATAATGTTATAAAACTAGGTTTTGGCATCTCAGTCCTAAAATAGTCTCTGGAGAATTTGGATAGAAACTTGAAGATGAGTTGCATTTACATACAAAGAATGTAGTCTCTGCTATTCATTCCTATAAGATTTCTTCTATAAAGCATTGATCGGATACAGAATTCGATCCAATTTATGTTCCTTTAAAGTGCTGATACCTTCTACAGAAAGACTAAAATACAAGCATTAGATAAGTCTAATAAAATATTCCTGTAAAAATACTACATAGTAAGAATACAAAGAATCCTTTAGTAAGAATATTAAAGCTCTTGAATAACAGGACGTTATTTAAGAGCAAAGTTATATTTAGCAAGAAGAAAAGAAAATGAGGAAATGAATCAGTTGAAAAGTTAGAAAAAAAAGAAAAACAACAAAGCCTACCTGTGGGCAGCAGTCATCTTGACAAGCTATTAAGATGTCCTCAATTTGTTGTTTTGATATGAAACTGTTGTTTACACACATCTAGGACAACTCATCTTAACCACACCAGCTTATAAATCTTCCATAGCTAATCTGCTAAGTGTGAAGCCAAAAGTTAGGAAGAGACTTATCAAGTGGAAAAATCACCTTTAAAAATATTTTATTTAGAAAGATTGTTTTAATTTATTTTGTGTTTATCTGACAACCAAAAATAAAATAAAATAAAAATGCAACCCAATTTTATCTTCATAGAGTGAATATTGCAATGACAAGAAATGCTACAGCCTTTAGGTGTTCAAGAAAGTGCCTGATTTGCGAGCATCATTCCTCCTAATGAGTTGTGTTTTGTGATGCAGAACTTATATTCCCTGTAGACCCTGTGCTCTCAGAACTATTAATTTATCTTTTATGAATCAACACTGCCTTTGTTAATCTAACAGGGTCCAGCCGTTGGCAAAATTCTCATCCCCTTGGGGAAAATACTGAGCTAAAATATGTGTCATTTTAGGTTAGTACTTTGAGTACCAGAGTGGACTCACCCAGCAAGAAAAACCTTCTATTCTTTATAAGAAAGCGTCTAAGTTCTGTGATTTAACATGAGCCTGTAGTAAGCAGAGAGCTATTTGATGCTGAATTCTGAGCAAAGGGTTCTTTGTGGGAAGGTCTGTCAAACAGCACAGTTACCATGGCAACCCTGGCTAGATAACCCATTTGGGAAAATACTTGTAGGACCTAACACTCTATCATCTGTCATTCAATAATTTCATGTTCATAATAACTAGGAAATCAATGGCTCTCCTCTGAGACAGTTTGTGGAAAGGGCAGGCTTGCTATTGGCAGCACACAGCTTACATTTGTGTCTTTTTGTTGTGGTTCTTGTGCCAGGTTATGAGTGTGAGAAAGAACTTGTTTGTTTGGACTGGCACACAGATTAAAGGCAGGTTCAGTTTTGCAATCTAATTACAACTGTAGTGTTTACATGTGCAGAAGAGAGAGAACCAAACGGCATATTAATAAAGCATTTGCTAGACTGTTAGAAAGTAAGGTTCAACTAATATTAACATTTCACATTTTAAAATTCTGCAAGAAGGGATGAGTCCAAGTTGTCACGTGACTGGCATGAACAAATTCGGTAACGTAAAAGGCATTTTTCTTATCTTAGCTCTCTAATTAAACTCCTTATCATTTGTAGAGGCTGTGTTACCTGGATGTTATGTACAGAATATAAAGTGATCATAGAAAAGTAATTAAAATTCTTAAACATGCAGCCCGTTGACTTTACATACAATTAGTTTTTAGAGTGTGAGGTTTGATAATAAGGCGAGTTAGCTGGCTAAAGAAATATACACTTAATAATTACCTTGACAGTATTTATCAGCTGGAAAAAATGCCAGGAATAATTTCAGTAAATGGATATTATAAATAAGAAAGTATGATGAACTGAGACCATGAAGTGAGTAGAAGAGAAAAATTAGGCATTTTGCATTCTATAAAGAAAGGGATATTTCACCTTCATGGAAGCGTTTAGAAGGTACTGATTCATACATTATGAAAGGCTCGTTGTTTTTAATTTAGAAGTGTTTTGAAACATAAAGATAAAGATGTTTGTAAATTCCTTCTCTTTCAGCACAACAGGTTTTTATTTTAAACAGCTCCCAGTGAAGTACGATCATCTACGGAAGCTGCATTTCTATAAGTTTACAGAGTTCAAATTTTGTCAAAGTGGATGTGTGGGAGCTGATTAAAACATCATCTTTTTCAACATAAGAGATGAAGTCTTCTAACGAGAAAATGGTATTTTACCCAGAAGAGGAGTAGTTCTCTAAAGAGCCACACTGAGTATGAGCATATAAAATGAAGATTATATGGCCCTTCTTAGTCTAAAATCTGAGGTTTACTGAAGACTTTTAAAGTCAGAGTTTTATATATTTTTCCAATAAACAATATGCTAAATATAAAAATTCTTGTGGAATTTTTAAAGGTCTGGTTGAGCAAATTTACTGTTCGTTTCTCTCTTTTTCTTCTCTCTCTCTCTCCTGAATCAGTCTCTCTTTCTCTCTCTCTCTCTCTCTCCCTCCCTCCTTTCCTCTTTCCTACCTTCTCTCTCTCCATCTTTATCTTTCTTCTTATTACTTTTGGACCTTAAAGATATTCACTTCTATTATTAATGTTTGCTTGAATGAAAAATTCTGATAGCTTTAATTTTAAAAACTTCTGCAAATATTCCAAATTACTTGTTTACATAGTGTAATCCAGTTGGTATCAAAGAGAAAACTATTTTTATTATGGACTGAATTTTGGCTCTAAATAGTTTTACTTTTAGATGAGATAGTTAATTATATTCCTAAATATAACAACTGAGATAAGAAATACAATGAAAGTTGAAAATGACAAAAAAGTTTATCATCTACAGCCTTTGTATAAAGAGATTTATTATACTTTTGTGTTTTAAAAACAAAATTTAAATTTAAACACTTTTTTTTTAAGTTTAAAATCTGTGCTATTTTGTTATTTCTTTATTCATTTGTTTAGTACATATATTTATTGAGTTTTTAACACCAGGCATTCATCTGAGTGCAGAAGTTACAAAAAGACAAGACCCCTATCTTTAAGTACTCTCTGTTCATTGGGGAAAAAGATAAGTAAACAGAGGGATTCAGTAGGGTCATTGAGAAGAAATATTTTACCTGTCATTCTTAGTAGAATTTATTCCATTTGTTGTAGAATTTACTAATATGAGGTTGTTCCTGACAATATTTTGTGGCATTTCATTTATTTGCTACTTTATAATCAAGGAAATACAAAAATGTGAAAGTTTCTCTTTGTTCTTAATAAGATTCAGATATTTAAAAATATATTTTTCAATATTCTCAGTGAAACTCAGAAATAACTACTGTTAGCAGATATATTCATTTTGTAGGGTTATTTTACCAAAATACCACAAACTGGGTGATTTGTTGCCTCACAGTTTTGGAGACCAGAAGTCCAAACTGAGGGTGTCAGCTGTGTCACATTCTCACTGAAGCCACCAGGAAAGGAGCCTTCCTTGCCTCTTCTAGATTCTAATAGCCCCAGTTATGCTGCTACAAACTCCTTAGCTTGTAGCAGCATAACTCTAATCTCTACCTCTGTCTTCACATAGCATCCTCCCTGTGTCTTCACATGGCCGTCTTCTTATAAAGACAGTAATCATATTGGATTAGGGGTCCACCTTACTCCAGTTTAAGCTGATCTTAACTAATTAAATTTGCAGTGAGGTACTGAGGCTAGGACTTCAACAAACAAAGCTTTTTTGCAGGGTGGAGGGACACTGTCAATATATAACAGTATATAAACTTTCATTTCAAATTTATACCTTTTTGAGAAAATTAAGCACTGTAAAAATATGAACAATAGCTCACATGTTTTCTCCCAGAAAGATTTCTAACACTTTTTCCCATATTTTGTTGGTCATGGTCATGTGCAGTCTTTGTTAGTATTTTTGTTTTAAAATCATAAGCATAGGGATTTCCTAAAAAAATCCTTTATATTCTCAGATGCTGGAAAAATGTGTGTGTGCACATAATTAAAAAGCTAAAGATAGTTATTCTGAAGTGTTTGCATGCTAATTCAGCCTTTAAATACATGCCATTTCTTGGAATTTTTTTATCATAGGCAGTTCTATATTTAACATATATACAGCTACACTATATTATTATTGAACCTTCTGATAATGACTTGGCCTAGCCTAAAATAAAATACTAAAACATTATGTAATATTCATGGTTTAAGTGATACTGTCTTTTCTTTAGTATTTACAGTATCAGAAAGTATCCTGTTTGGTATCCTACCTAGGAGGAAGAATGCTACAGTGAGATATAAAGGAAGACTGATTTAATTTGGAATCCTGTTCTGGCTTGATGGTTCTGACGGTTGAATCTGCCTTGGACTTAATTTCTCATCTTTAAAAATGAAAGAGCTGTTGCCAGAATTAAATGACATAACATGAGAGAGAGCACCTCTTTCACTGTTGGGTACATAGGGGCTACCTGGGAAAGGGTTCATCAAGTCCAGGAATTTGCAGTCAGTGGAGCCTAGGCTCTCACAACCTAATTCCTAGAGTGTGAGAACATACAAAATCAGTGTTACCTCCAGATATAAGTACAGCCATTCTGTTTGCAGTTCTAATCTTCCTTTCTAGCCGTATTTTCTTCAACGTCCCATTTAAAATAGGAAAAGTGAAGAGGAAGTAGGAAGATAGTCATCCCCATGTGTCACATTCAAGATACACTACCTACCCCGATGTTTCTCTATTTTTAGTCACGAGTTAGATCACAAAAACCTGTAACTCTGTGTAAGAAATAACATTGATCAGAATGACTTCTCTCACTGGGTGAAAGACAAATAAAAAATCAATTGATACAGGATTCTTTGTTTATTTGGCACTCATTGACAGAAGCACAGACATTACATCTTGGGTTTGACTTTTTAGCTTGTTAAAGAACTTAGAGGATAAGCAGCTTCTCTATCCTACCGGGTTATTGCTTCACTGAGTGCTGCTTAATTGAAGCGAGAATGCTGTTTCAAGTAAAAGGCATCAAAAGCCATTTCATTTAAACCTAGTTAATTCTTTACAAGGCCCTATAGGTAAACAAAATAGAGCAGTTATGTCCTCTTTTCACCTTCTTCTATTAATTTCAGTTCTTAACATGATCAGCAGCTTTCTCTGCCAGGTTGTTATAGCTAAGAACTCTGCTTGTTAACAATTGACAAAGACATTGAGAAGAAAAGATAGAAAAGAGAGGGCCAAGAAAAGAGGGAGCTAAGATCTCCGGCCAGTCCAATGTCTGCTAATATGTCTGTAAGACAAGTTGTCTCTCTGGGTCAGTTTCCTTAGGTTTAAAATAAAGATATTGCACAAGATCAACTTTAATTAATATTTTAAAGGTTAGGCTCTTTTCATTGAAAAATCTCATAATTCCTATAGATTTCTTTTTATCATATCAGGATATATATATAAATACAATTTTAGGTGTAATAGTCACAGATGTCCTTGAACCACATATATGGGCATGTCTGGCCTCCATTCCCAAGATCACTTCACCCAAATGACTTTCACCTGCAGTCATTATGTGTACTTTACCTCTGCTAGAAAGATAGCAGGAAAGAGAAAGGGATGATGAAAAAAATGAAAAGTATATGAGCCAGCAGTAATTTAAGAAAGGTTCCTGGAAGATGCCACATGACATTTCACTTATAGCTCATTGGTCAGAAACTTGACAGCACTTGAGAAGTAGATTTTGGGTAATCATGTACCAAGTTAAAAATTGGAAGTTTTTTTACTTTGAAAGAAGGATATGTGATATTAGGTGACATCTAGCAGTCTCCACTATAGAGACATAGATATACATAGATACATACTGAGTAAATAAAAATTTTTTTTAAAAATGAGAGAGTCAATATTAACTCCAGGGAAAACAAGATTTTCTATAAGAAAGGAAATATAATCAGAATATACCACATGACTCAGCAGTGAATCATATATTCATAGTTATGATGACATAATAACAATATTGATTTAAACAAAAATTATGATGGAATAATTAATATTAAAAAGTTGGAAGGGAAGTAAAGAACTAACTTCTTATTATCTATTGTAGAATGTCAATATTTATTATGTATATAACTTTAAAATCTAGAAGTAAGAGTAAATAAGATAAGTGTTAATTAAATTTTCACAAAAGTAATTAAAAATGGTAACTACCATGATGGAAAAATATCAGAACACTATAAAGATGTCTACCAGAAAAATAATATTATTTTGAGCCTCAGGAAAACTGTCCCAGGAGAAATGATATTGTAAGATGAGTAGGCACTTACGACACATAGAAAAGTGTTATTCATTGTTGTTATTCAAGCACCAGCACAGCCAAAGGTCTAAGGTAGCAGGGAACAGGGCAGAGCACACATGAAGAAATAGACAAAGGCTAATGACTGAAGGAATTGCAGCAAGAACTGAGGCTGGTAAAGCACAGATGTTATCAGGCTGGGCCTTGCAAACGGTATTACAGATTTAGCTATTTAGCCTTAAGACACCAGGAATTCGCTTAGGGTTTAAAGTAAGGATGTGATATGATGCAGTTTGTCTTTTAAAGTACACTTCTACTCAACATGAACTATAGAAAGCTTGTTGGAGAAGGTTTTGAAGAGGGGCAGGACATATATAATGGTACCAGTTTTTTGTATAATTCAGATTAAAGATGATGATCATTTCACCTTGGTGGTATGCAGTAAAAAATGTAGACATAAGTGGAACTGAGATATTTAGAAGCAAAAGTCAATGGGACTTTTTTTAATATATAACTTTGTAAAATTCAGGTACTAATTTGGAACTTTGCTTTTTTCTTCCTAGAGGCTACCAGGATAAACTACCCATATATAAATGAAAGTTGAATGAATAAACAAACACTTTAGCCTGTGTATAGAAAATTGTTGACACCATCAAATTTATAACAGCTAAACAGCCTTTGTTGTAAACCATCCAATATTTTGGGTAAAATTTAGACTTTGGAAAAGTATTGTAGTAAAGTATAGAAACGTTTTTATTCTGTATTTCAAGGAAGAAATTGGTTACTTTATGGTAGATAAAACATAATTATTTGAAAATGAGGAATTGTGTCCAGAAAGCATGCTTTACCATAGCAACCTTAACATTGAGTTACAGTATGTCTTTCAGTTTTACACAGGGTAATTTATCATAAGAAAAATGTGCTGAATATGTCACATATTATCGGCTTATTTTGTTAGTTAATCAAGATCTTGACTCTTGAAATAGAATTATTCTAAGTTTTGTCTATTTTCAAACTTGCAAGTGTAATGTGTGTATACTTCATATTCATTTTAAATTTTATATAAAACCTAAGTCTAGCCAGCACACACAAGTCCTAGAAGCAAAGCCATATTTCAATGTTCTTCCATGACTTTCCAATTATGTGATTAATGGAGATCCAAATATTTCCTCTGAGATTGACAAACATTTTTTTCTTAAACTAGTAATTAACATTTGAAAGTTTACACATGATATAAATTTTAAAAAAGGATTTGAATAAAAATCTGAGCCAGTGTACTAAATTTATTTTCATGGTTGTTCTTATTTTCTCCACATATATACCTACTGAAGTTTAAAAGTCTGGTAACTAAGTTTTTATTTTAGAGATATTATTTTCTTCCATTATAAATAAGAGACTCTTTTTCTTCTTTTTGAAGACCAAAAATGGCAAAAGAGGGACTTTCTTATTAAAAACATTTAGCCTTTTATTTTTCTCAACATGAATTTTTATATACAACTAAAAATTTGGGACAGATTAGGCCAGGGAAGATGGCTGTAAAGTCTGAAGTGAATTGTTTTTCTTCTCTGGGTAGATGTCCTAGTTTTGTGCAAGTTATCTGTAATTGTGTGTCAGGTTAGGCCTGTTCTTTTATATCGCAGTGGGATGCTCTAGTTGAGTCCAAATATTTGTAAAGTTTTCCTGAAATACTACCATAATACCCTTATTTAAATGTATCATGTGCCTTGATGTTTAAATTTTGTGGTAAAAGCATCTGTCTTATTCCATTTCTTCTGCTATTATAGGATAACATAGACTGGGTAGCTTATAAATAAGAGAAATTTATTTCTCACAATTCTGGAGTCTGGGATATCCAATATTAAGGCACTGACAGATTTGGTGTCTGGTGAGAGTCTGCATCCAGGTTTGTAGATAGTCATCTTGACACTATCCTCACAGGACAGAAGGGAATGAGGAAGCTTTGTGGGATCTCTTTTATAAGGACACAAATTCCATTCATGAGAGCTCTGCCCTCATGACCTAATCATCTTCCAAATGCTCCATCACCACCTTCCAACACCTTCTGTTTAGGTTTCAACATATGAACTTTAGAGGGATATAAATATTCAGTCTATAGCAGCATTGAAAAAATATGTTCTTTTCTATTAAATTTGTTGGAGTGATATTGGTTAATAAAATTATATCAGTTTCAATTGTACAGTTCTATAATACATCATCTGTATATTGCATTGTATGTTCACCACCCAAAGTAAAATCTTCTATCACCATGTATTTGATCCCCTTTACTCTTTTCTTATAATATTTGTAAGTCATTATAATTTTTTTCCCACTGGCATACTTCATACTTTTATTTGTCTTAATAAAATTTGACACTCAAGTATTAGGGTGGAAATCTTTGCTCTGATTCCCATTAGGTTAAAATCAAAATTCTTGGCCATGTCTTACATGCTCTCTTCTCTACAAACCCTCCAATATTGTTCCAGCCATACTGAGCTTCCTTTTTTATTATTATAAAATTTATTGAGGTGACATTGATAAATAAAATTATAGATTTCAAGTATATAATTCAATAACACATCATCTGTATATTGCATTGTATGTTCACTACCAGAATCAATCTTCTGTCACCATGTATTTGACCCCCTTTATCCTTATCTACCTACCCCTCTCCCCGCTTCCCTCTGGCAACCACTAAACTATTATCTGTGTCTATGAGTTTTTGTTTGTCTTCTGAAATCATATGGTTTTCCACTTTTCTCACCTGACTTATTTCATTTAGCATGATATTCTCAAGATCTATCCATATTTTGCAAATGGCAGTATTTCATCTTATGAATAATATTCCATTGTATATATATATACCACATCTTCTTTATCCAATCATCTATCAAAGGACACCAGTTGTTTTCATGTCTTGGCCACCATGAATAATGCTGCAGTGAACATAGGGGTACATATATCTTTATGACTAAATTTTTTCAAAAATTTGGGGTAGATACCATAAAAGGGATTGTTGAGTCATATGGTAATTCTATTCTTAATTTTTTGA
>NW_011889222.1:756878-770097 GCF_000151845.1 Pteropus vampyrus | reverse complement strand
GCTCTGATTCCCATTAGGTTAAAATCAAAATTCTTGGCCATGTTTTACATGCTCTCTTCTCTACAAACCCTCCAATATTGTTCCAGTCATACTGAGCTTCCTTTTTTATTATTATAAAATTTATTGAGGTGACATTGATAAATAAAATTATAGATTTCAAGTATATAATTCAATAACACATCATCTGTATATTGCATTGTATGTTCACTACCAGAATCAATCTTCTGTCACCATGTATTTGACCCCCTTTATCCTTATCTACCTACCCCTCTCCCCGCTTCCCTCTGGCAACCACTAAACTATTATCTGTGTCTATGAGTTTTTGTTTGTTTGTCTTCTGAAATCATATGGTTTTCCACTTTTCTCACCTGACTTATTTCATTTAGCATGATATTCTCAAGATCTATCCATATTTTGCAAATGGCAGTATTTCATCTTATGAATAATATTCCATTGTATATATATACCACATCTTCTTTATCCAATCATCTATCAAAGGACACCAGTTGTTTTCATGTCTTGGCCACCATGAATAATGCTGCAGTGAACATAGGGGTACATATATCTTTATGACTAAATTTTTTCAAAAATTTGGGGTAGATACTATAAAAGGGATTGCTGAGTCATATGGTAATTCTATTCTTAATTTTTTGAGGAACCTCCCTACTGTTTTCCATAGTAGCCGTACCAATCTACATTCCCACCAGCAGTGTATGAAAGTACCTTTTTCCCCATGACCCCTCCAACACTTGTTATTACTTGTCTTGTTGATATTAGTCATTCTAACAGACAGGAAGTGGTATCTCATTGTGGTTTTGATTCACATTTCCCTAATAGCTAGTGGAGTTGAGCATCTTTTTACATATCTATTGGCCATTTGTATGTCTTCTGGGGAAAAGTATCTGTTCAGGTCCTCTGCCTATTTTTTAATTGGATTGTATAATTTTTTGTTGTTGAGTTGTATGAGTTTTTATGTATTTTGAATATTACCCCTTATGGAAGGTGTCGTTTACAAATATTTTCTCCTATTCGGTTGGTTGCCTCTTTGTTTTGTTGATGATTTATTTTGCTCTGCAGAAGCTTTTTAGTTTGATATAGCCCTATTCATTTATTTTTGCTTTTACTTCCCTTGCCTTTGAGGGCAAATTTATAAATTTCTCTCTAAGACCAAGGTACATCAGTTTAGTACCTATGATTTCTTCTATGTATTTTATTGTTTTGAGTGTTATATTTTGGTCTTTGATCTATTTTGAGTTAATTTTTGTGTATGGTGATAAATAGTAGTCTAGTTTCATTCTTTTGCATGTTGCTTTTCAACTTCCCCAGCACCACTTGTTGAAGAGGCTTTCTTTTTTTTCATTGTAAGTTTTTGGCTCCTTGGTTGAAAATTACTTGCCCATACATATAGGGGCTTATTTCTGGGCTCTCAATTCTGTTTCATCGGTCTTTGTATCTGTTTTTCTGCCAATACCATGCTGTTTTGATTATTGTTGCTTTGCAGTATAACCTGAAGTCAAGGAGTGTGATACCTCTAGGCTTGTTCTTTTTTCTTAGGATTGCTTTGGCTATTCAGAGTCTTCTGTGATTCCTTGCAAATCTGATGACTTTTTTGTTATATTTCTTTTAAAAATGCCATTGGGATTTTGATGGGGATTGCATTAAATCTATGTATTGCTTTGAGTAATATGGTCATTTTAACTATATTGATTCTTCCAATCCATGAACATGGAATATCTTCCCATTTCTTTGTGTCTTCTTCAATTTCTTTCAGTAATTTCTTGTAGTTTTCAGCGTATGTATCCTTTATATCCTTTGTTAAGTTTATTCTTTGGTACTTTATTCTTTTTGATGAAATTGCAAAATGAAATTTTTTTATTTATTTTTCTGAAATTTCATTGTTAGTATATAGAATGCAATGGATGACATATCAAAACTTTGGGGCTGCAGCAAAAACAGTAGTAAGAGGAAAGTTTGTATCAATACAGGCCTATATCAAGAAACAAGAAAAATCCCAAATAAACAACCTAACATTACATCTTAAAGAACTAGAAAAAGAAGAACAAATGAAGCCAAAGTCTATATAAGGAAGGAAATGATAAAAACTAGAGCAAAATTAAATGAAATAGAGAACAAAAAAGATAATAGAAAAAAATTAATGCAACTAAGAGCTGGTTCTTTGAAAAGATTAATAAAATTGACAAACCCCTGGCTACACTCACTAAAGAAAACAGAGAAAAGACTCAAATAAACAAAATCAGAAGTGAAAGAGGAGAAGTTATGACAGATACCACAGAAATACAAAGGATCATACAAGAATACTATGAAAGACTATATGCCACCAAATTCAATAACTTAGAAGAAATGGACAAATTCTTAGAAATATATAACCTTCCTAGACTGAATCATGAAGAACTGGAAAATCTAAATAGACTGATCAACAGTAAGGAAATTGAAACAATCATCAAAAACCTCCCAAAAAGTAAAAGTCCAGGACCAGATAGCTTCACTAGTGAATTCCACTGTTCAAAGATGATTTAATACATATCTTTCCCAAACTCTTCCAAAAAATTGAAGAAAAGCCAATACTTTCTAACTTATTTCATGGGGCCAACATTACCTTTATACGAAAACCTGGCAAGGATAACACAAAAAAAAGAATATGCTCTTAAAGAAAATGGAATTCGACTTCCTAGATAAAATCAAATATTGTTATACATGAAGTCTTATTTTGTTCATCACTTCCAGAGATGGAATATTGAGGTAAATACTATAGGCCTGACCAAGAATGATTTCTAAATATTTTACTTGGAAAATAAATTGCTATATTTTCTCAATTCTAAAAAACAAAAACAAAAACAAAAACAAAAAAACATTTTTAAATATTTTCACATTTTTCGATAAGTAAAAAAAAAGACACAAAGGCTTGCAATTTATACATTTAATGTAATATTTCTTTTCTCTCCTCCCTACTCAAAAAGCTGATATTAAATTAATAGTTGTTTTATAGTCAGTGCCACCTTTGGCTAGAGGAAATTTGGTATGTACCATTGTCAACACAAACCAATTAGAATCAACTACTTTCAGGGAGAACAATTGGCAAAACCATTGACAAGGCTAATAGTTCAAGAGATTTATGTATGATGTTCTTCCTTAATTTGGCCACTATTATAGTTTCACACATCTCATTCAATTATCCATTAGTACTTATTGAGTGTCTGTTGTGTGCCAGGCAGTATTCAAGATGCCAGAAAGGCAGAGATGATGCTTATCCTTCAAGATCTCACAATCCAGCAGGCAAGTAAGAATACAATGTCAACATTCCCATAATAGCAATAATTACAAAGTGGTGTGAAAGTACAGAAAAGGAGGCATACGGCTCTACTTCAGAAAGAAGGGAAAAGCTCACAGAAGGGGTAAAGTTTGAATTCTCAGTTAGGTTAATGGTATTCGAGTACACAGGGTAAGGTACATGAGAATGGTGGAAAATGCAGAGCTATACAGTGTTCTTTAGGAGAGTAGAAGGAATTGAAGGTTGAAGCTGTAAGACACATTTTATGGGTCTCAAGATTTACCCACACTTTCTGATGTGTGTGTGTGTGTGTGTGTGTGTGTGTGTAGTGACAATTTAGTCCAACATGTTAACCCCTTTTATAGTCATGTACCACAAACAACCCCATTAATTTCTGAATATTCATCCTTACAACAGATAATAAGTGGTCTTTATCTTATGTATGCAATGTATAACTTGTATAAATACAGATTTGTTTATTTTTATTTAAAAATATTGAACATTGAATGACAAGGTAGAATTTATGCAATTCTAATAGGCTTATTTTTTCCTGCTTCTATGAGCATCCTTCTGCAGCAGATTATCATTTATTTGAATTTATAACTGACATTGACAAACAACAAAAGTCCATGATGTTTGCATGTATTCACTTTTTTAATAGCAATATACTTTAAAGTCTAAATTGAAAAACTTGGAAACATTGCTTTCATTCTATGGAACATTAATTGAAAGTAGAATGTCATCCCAAATGAATCATTGGTGTCATTTCTGCTGGTATGTTATCTGGAAAGAGTAACTGGAAGAACGATACTGTAATATACATTTTCAAATGAACAAAGGCATTCTAGCTTGCATCAAAACAAGGAAATAATCATAGTTACTACATATAGATACCAAGTTTAAAAACTGCCCGTAAGGAATTTCACTCCTGGTTTACAAAAAAATCCCTGACTTGTTAAAAATTGTGTTATCATGCCTCATGCAAATCCAAAAGCAAGCTGTATCTCTATAAATAGTCATGACTTTGTCCTATTTTAAGTGGTTAAACCAGAGATTGAATGAGATCCACAACATTTTGCCTGTGGCTACTTTTCTACCATGAAATTTCAGAGTTGGCTGTTATGTAAAACAAAGCAATTTCACTGCAATCCTCCTTGGAGGACAGCTCTGATATATGAAGGAAACACTGATCTATTGCTGCTTCCCTGAGTGGATACGGCAGCAGCCAAGGGAAAGGACTTGGCTCGAGAATAGTTGGATGACCAGTGTAGGGTATAGGTGTCAGTGGTGGGGTGACTGCTGTCTTAGATCAGCATCCAGCTGACGACCTACAGTCTGAGAATCAGTCAAATGTGACAAATCTCTCCTTGCAATTTGATGGGATGCCCTGCTTGGCTTGTAGCCAGAATAAAAGCAGATTTCAGATTAAGGCTATATAACTTCATTCTGAGATAAAGCAGGATTTTCTACGCTAATTTGTAATATTTTTCATAGGAAATGAGAGTAAAAGAGAAATCCTTTGTTAAATAGATTTTAGCAATAACCCTGTATTAGGAATCTTCCTTTTCTCCTTGTCTTCTTGTCTTGAACGCTGGTTTTATTCTGATGTTTTGCTTTTATAATTTTTTTTTTAAGTATAATGGCTTCTGTGAGAGTTGCCAAAAAACTGTGGTTGGACAATGAACTACTGCCAAGCTAGTAGCTCCGTGTGCTGTAATCCTGTTAAGTACCTGTACAATAGTGTAACAGCTGGTGCAGGCTGCAGTCAGTTTGTTAGTGTGCTATGCTGAGACTTGCAATCCAGACAAATGCTGAGCCGGGTCAGCTTAGAACAGACCTAAGCACCCCTCAGACAGCTGGCCCAGAAACTATACACTAGCCAATCTTGGGAGAGAGACTCATAGAATAACATTAATTTTCCTCTCTAGCAGACGGTAAGGTAACCAAAGCCAGGTTGGTTGTATTGCCTTGGGATTTTTACCTAATGATCTTCTGGAAACCAGGTGCATTGGCAGGAATTTTAAGCTTCTGAAAACCCAACCAGTATCACAGAGAAAACCTTTGTTGCCGTGGGGGTTTTATAGGAGTGGGGTGCATTAGTGTTAGATCATTACAAAGCATTCTGCTGACTGCTGCAGAATTAATGGCATTTTTATGACTTGCGGTTAATGACTGTCAAGAAATAAGAGTTTATATCTGTTCAAATTGTAATTTTAAATCAAACTAGCCAACTGTCAGATACACCCAGAACATGAGGAATCCTTCTTGGTAATATTTGGCGTTTCTCTTACATCCATCATATTATTACTTGGAACCTCAACTGTTTTGCATGTGCTTGATATAACTTTTATGACAAAAGCAAAGCAAGTTGTCACTTTTTAGAGGCAATTTCCATGTCCCTGTGGAAACTTAGTTTTCTTGAGCATTGAAGTATTTGAAATTATTGCTATTTGTTGAATATCTGATTTTTAAAAGTAACATTATTCTTTTTTTTTTAATTTAACCTAAAGAGGCTGTAACCTAACTTTCTATATCACTGAATGCAAAGAAATCTGATGTGAACTCATTCAACTATTCTTCCTTCCCATACTTTTAAACTGTCCATGTCTTTACTTATCTTTGTCTCCTATCTGAAAAAAAAAAATCTTCCTCCAATCAATACCTATTGCCTTTATCCAATTCGCTCTCATCTAATTCACTCTTACCTCCTCTTCATTTGAGTTCCACCTCTCTTCAGCATTTTCAATCTCTTTTTTCTTAGATTCATTACCATTTTTAAATTTATTTTTCAATTACAATTGACATACAATATTAGTTTCAGATGTATAACATAGCAGTTAGACATTTACATATCTTACGAAGCGATCACCGTGATAAGTCTAGTGCTCCTCTGGCACCATACATAGTGACGTAGTCACTATGGAAAACAGTAAGGAGATGTCTCAAAAAAATTAAAAATAGAATTACCAAATATCCCAGCAAAACATCCTACTTCTGAGTATTCATTCAGTTATGCACCCCTAGATTCATTGCAGCATTATTTACAATAGCCAAGATATGGAAGCAGCATAAGCGTCCATCAATATATGATTGGATAAAGATGGTCTATCTATACAATGGAATATTAGGTTCATTACTATTTTAAAATAAGCAAACAAACCAACCCTCCCTTGATTCTGCTATATCCAACGATATCATTTTAGGTCTCTCTTTTTTCCATTTTAACCTTCTTGAAAGAATAGTCTTAATCTGTTGGGAACACTTCATCTTTTGCCACATTTCTTGTTCAACTCTGTGCAAAACACTCTGCCTTACTCTAAGCAGCTCTTTCACAAATGTCTGTTACATTCTAATCAACAAACCTACCATTCCTTACACTGCACCCCAGCCTGGATTTCTCAGCCACACTTGACCCTACTGATGAGCCCCTCATTTCTGAAGCTGTATTTCTGTGGGTTCTTGACTCCCTTGACTCTTGTCTTTCTCTTCTGGCCCTTTCTCTTCTGATTTCTTTACCTAGGGATACGCAGAGTTTTAGTTCTTAGCTCATCCTTTTATTGTATATCTTTTTCTTTGAATTCCCAACTTACTACCTGTTACAAATATATACTGGTGACCATATTCATATCATTATTTTTGTCTTCACTAATCAAAATTTTAATTCCATAAAGGAAATCTTTATTCTGAGAAATACCTCAGTGGCACCATACCCAAGTTCAATCTGCTTACATAGTAGCTCTTCCTCCTGACTTCCTTATTTCTGTTAATGACATAGCCTTTAACCCAGACACTTACAAATGTGCTCCTTGTTGATTTCTTCCTATCCCTTGCCAATGACTTGGGAAGACAGCTTGTTTCTATCTCTGTATCATTTCTCTCCTTTATTCTGTATACTTTGTCTTTCCATTTCCATTTTTTTTTCTTCAAAACCACTCACACACTGTTCTATTGTAAAACATTTATCTCTTTTTTTATTAAGACTGTTATTGGATTCCTATTTGTTTCTTCCAGTTTGGGACTCTTGAGAAATTGAAATAATGACCTGCATTTTGGCACTTCCTCACATAGAAATCTTCAGTAGTACCTCACTACTCACTGCAGAGAGAACAAATACAGACCATCAAGACTCTTCACCTAATAGTCAAGTTCATCTCTCCTGAAGGGGTTCTACATTTCACTCTGCAAACTAAATTATTTGCCATGCCCTTAATGTTCCCATGTTTCCTTAAGTATTCATCTTTTCTTCACTATTTTATTCCACAAACAATTTTTCTTCAACTCTCTATCACTACCTGTTAAATCTATGCTGCCTTATATTTTCCTGAGAAATAGTCAAAAATTACCAACAAAGAACTACATCTACATGTAGCATATATTTATAAGTAAATGATATATAAAAATAGATCTCTCAGCCAGCTAATATTTCACAGTGAGTACTATACCATTTCTCTACTGAGAATTCTTTTAATGATTTATTTATTTAATTATTTAAGGTTAGCAGAGTACCCATGTGTATCAATAAATACTTGTTGCATGAATAAATGAATTTAACTGATTGTTTTTAATTAGAATCTCTTGGCTCATTAACTTGGTATTTCTTGAGCCTGACAGAGTTATCAATTTTGCTTTTATTTGTAGTTTTATGCCCACTGATTTATACATCATTTTATATGCTACACCTATGGAAATAAATAGGAATAATCATTAAAGCACAAAAAGAATTAATACAAACATAACTTATTTTCACATTATTAATTAATAATAGAGTATTATTTATTTTTTGTAATTTATTATAACTTATTATAATAAATTTCCCATAATAAAATTTACCAAAAATTATTACTAGTGTCCAAAATTTATAAATATGTGTACATAATAATATATACATGTATACACAATATACATATACATCTCATTCTGTGTGTGTGTGCATGTATAATAGTAATTTCTTTTGTCAATATGACATGTATTTGAGGCATTTACAAAATGATTAGCCCAGCTCTTATCCTCTGCTTTCTTCCTTTTATGTATGCTTATTCTGGTTTTCCTAAATTATTACCTTCTGATGTTCTTTGTTCAAGAACTCCTTTTTGTTAGTTAAAAATTGCAACCTATGCTCAACTCTGTGTTGTTATTGTTGTTGTTTTGCACTCCTCAGCATTAATTTCAGTTAGAAAAATTTTTAAGATTTGTCCTACTAGGACAATTTTCCCCAAGATTTACTGGCTCTATGTAATCTGATACTTCTGACCTTTTGTATGTAATATTATAATATTGTATTTAGCAGATATGAAAATTTTGCCAAACTTCTATTAGTTCCATACTTCCAAGTCTCTCTCCAAATCAGAAGTTTCATTTTACCTTGGCATTAGACTCCCACCTCTCATTTCAGTAGTTAAAAAGTTGATATTTAAGCTGTTAAAATTTTGAACAAGTTAGTAATTGTAACTTGTCCAAATCATTCCCAAGGTGGTAAAACTCTTGGGAGCCAGGGGAGGAAAAGATGGTCTTATATGAGGAACAGTTATTTCATGTAAGCCTATCAATAATTCCATGAGGCAGGAGCTATCAACTTTGTTTCACAAATGGAAACTGAGACTCAACAAAATTAAACCTGGTTTTGTAGTTCAAATTGTAGAGCTTGGATTTTAACCCACAGCTTCTTTATTTTGCAGCCCATGTCGTTCCATTACTCTTTCTGTATTTAGAATTTCCTTATGCTGTGGAAATTCCTATTTTCTAAAACACACTAAAATCACTCCAAGCTATGTTTGGTTTCCTTCAGGCCTGCTCTCCTTTATTTAAAAATAATCCATCCCTTGATGAAGAATCAGCTTAACCTATTTGCGCTCTGTTTGTTTGCTACAGAGTTGCTGTCTTAACCCAATTAAGGTGCAAAGTCCCTCAGAGCTTCCGTCTTTCTGAAATGGGTAGTTTCTCTCCAAAGGGTCATTAGCTCTATAAGATCACACCGTGTATATACTTAGTTTTCTTCTATAAACCTCTCCCTATGTTGCATTTATTCTCCCTTCTTTCCAAAAACATACTGCTTATCTTTACAGTTAAACCAATGATCTGATGAAAATCTGGGTGGCTTATGGGGAAATTTGACAATTTTTATACTGCTATTTCTGAGTATGCATTTAATTATGCTAGGTCATTTGTATATATCTTTTTACACAGATTGCTGAAGAGGTCCCTAGAAGCCATCATTACTTGTTTTTGAGCCATGATGAGCTGAGCTTTTTTGTGCTAACTTATTGTTTAAATACATAGAATACGGACAATACAAGTGTTGTCTTTGAATCTTAGTCACACTAAGTTACGCTGGGGTAACAAACAGTTTTCAAATCCTCAGTGGTTTAATGAAGTAAAGGTGTGTTTTTTCTTCATACGGAGTTGGATACAGGTCTGGAAGTTCATGTGAAAGACTTTCTCCAAGTAGTGAGCAGACACCTAGGCTATTTTCACCATGTGACCCTGCTATATTGGTGTCTTTTGTTAGCACACATGTGGTGGATACGTTTGGCCCTTCCCCACTGAATGTATCACTAGCCTTCTGGATCTACTTCAGCCTAACTAAGAAATAGGCTTACAGCTAGCTGGACTAAAAACACGATTTTAAGAATTCCAACCTGAAACCACAATTTCCACAGTATACCCTCCATTGCCACTTCTCTGATACCATAGGCTCTATGACCTCAATTACCCTATGTGCCTTATCATCACTACATACTGCTCCTTGTGAAACAGATTTCAAATAGCAAGCTACTAAGCTCCAGACAGGTTGGACTTGGTGTCTAGAGATACTGAAAATCAAAGAAGAATTGTATATTTTGGAAGAGTAGGTGGATTTATACTTTAACTCGATTGGTTTGGGCACATTATGCAAAATCCTCTCGTTAACATAAAATCCAATAAGCAGTCACTTAATTCCGTTAGCCTGGCACCGATACCTGGAATTTGGGTCACTCACTGTCCCACTAGGGGCATAGTGGGTCATTCATGCTTAACCTCATATCTGGTCTCAGATGCTAAAACTCAGCCTTGCCACAGATCTGGTAAGAATTTGCTCATCAGTATAGCCCATAGGTAGGACATGTCTAGTGAACTGCATAAGGAGATAATGACTGATTCAGGCTCAACCCTACCACAAACTCTTCATTCATGGGCCACAGGACTAAAGACACTGTGCTGTATGAAGTGGGTCCTGTTGCCTTACTTCCTTACTGGACAAGGCAGAGTCTTAGAGTTAAGCCCATCTGGATTTAAATCTCAGCTTTGCCAGTTTCCAACTGTGTGACTTTGATCAAATCACATAGTGTTCTGAGCCTCAGTTTCTTATGTGAAAAATAACCACGTATATCTCATAAAATTTTTGTGAGACTTAAAGTATTTTTGATATAGTAGGCACTCTGTAAATGTTAGTTCTCTCTTTAAATTAGTAATAAAGACCAGATGACCTTCATAATCATATAAGTAACCATATTAGAAATTATGGTGCTAGGAGGCATTCAAGAGAGTGTCAGGTTTAATGCCTTACATCTAGATTTAGAAGAGGGAAAGGGGCGTACACATCTGAATTGTTTCTGTAGATTGTTTTAAAATGCATTACCCAAGGCCTCATTCCAGGTTTGCTGACTCAGAAGCTCCAGGGATAAAGCTTGCGCATGTGTAACTTGAAAAAGCTTCACAAATGAGTCAAAAATAAATAAAAATTAGAAATAAGAATAAGTCTGATGAACACCCATAATTAAGTACCAAGCTCTAGAGGTCTGCACAGATCTTGGTAAATAGGAGGTACTCTGCAAACACTTGTGGAATTCAGAAGGTCCATGTCTTGGCCCATTTCCTACCTCTTGTAACCATATCGCTCTTTTCTGCTCTTTCCTGGCTTCCAGTTACTATGACATTAACTTTTGTTTACCTTAGAGGGATCCAGCTCCTCCCAGAGGAAAATTCATGTTTCAAAGTATCTAGCCATTTGCAAAAATGTAGACAAGATAATAATATAGCTGCTCGCTTTTGTGGGGATATCTTCACAATAATAGAATTGAGACACTTCAGCAAGACACTATTGTAAGCTGTAATATCATTAGCTAGTATTTATTGAGCAGCTACGTGGAGCAGATCTAGATAAAGCCCAGGTACACAAATCCCTTTGTGGTAAGTACTATGAATATCCTTATTTCACAATGAGGAAATTGAGGTATCTAAAGGGTGTGTAACTTGTTCAAGTTCACACAGAAAGTTTTTTATAATGAGGTTTGAAGACATTTCTAGATGACTTTGAAGTTTAAAAAAAACTTAGATACTCATTTTGATGACAAGGTGTCCTAAACAGGAATTTGTATGCAATCAGGAATTCTAGATGATTAATGGCATAGAAATCAATGTTGTATTAATATATTGATTAGTAATGCTAATGTTTTAAACAGCCATATTAGGGCTGTTTTCATGATAAAACAAAAGTGGCCATTGGCTAAGAGGTCTGAAGATGCCAGGACCACAGTAGATAATTTCATAGGGTCCTGAAAGTAGAAAAAACTTCAGGCCTTGGACACTTTATTAAAATAGCTCATCTCTTTGTTTTCTATCTCTTACCTGCCTTATTTTTCTTTACTTATATTTACTTGGTTCTATATATATATATATGTATATAAGCAGGTAGAGAATAAAAGAGATATCCCAGACTCTAGAATATCCAAGAAAGATAATCCAGTTACTCTCTATCATATCGTTCTGTGTTAATTCCCCATATAACCCCTATTATTGCCTAGATATATTATATAATGATTTTTTTCATTTATTGATTGCTTCCTCTCACTCTAAAGTTTCCTCCATGAGACCTAGGACCTTTGTATAGCTTCAGTATCATTACAGTAACTGAATAGGTGATCAGAGTCCAAGAATAAGAGTGGAATGATCATGTGTCACAATGCCAGGCAGAAAAGTGGAGTCTAGAATCTGTTCAGGTCAAAGGAAAGAAATATACCCGAAAGACATAAGGAGCGATGCTAGTAGAGATGTGATCTCTGCACCTAGAGCAGGAATATTCTATTGTATGTTCTCTTTTGTGTATGTGTATGTGTACATGCATGTGGTGTGAGTGTGGGGGAGGGGCAAGGATAGGGGCCAGGGACCTGGAGATAAGAAGGGCTTATAAATGTGTTCGTAGGCAGAGAGAAACAAGAACCCAACAGTTGGCTTCTTATACTATTATAAACTCCAAATGCTCATGAGTGAATGATGGACCCAGGTGAAAAAAAGAGTAACTTGAACCTAGGAGAATGGTCTGGAAAGGAAGAAAGGAGAGATTGAGCAGTTGAAATTGACCATGCTTGGTCACTGAGTGTAGGGAAAGAGAAGAAGAGAAGAGCCAAGTCAGACACTCAGACCTCAGACTTGAGCACCTGGGGATCATCAGGCCATTCTTGGTTGTAGAACACACATAGAGCAGAAGTTTGGGGGGAAGAGAATTATGACTTAGTTTTGATAAGCTGAATTTGATGTACTATGGCTTGTGCTAAGAGCCCATATATTAATGTAGTAGTCAGTAAATAAGTGGGCCTGAAGCTTAAGAGAGAAGTTAAGTCTGCGATTTAAATTTGGGAGTCATCAGCAAATCTATACCTTCACTTTTCTCAAAACCTCTAAATTTACTAGTCTTAAGTAACAGTTGATGATTATTGAGATGTGACTGCCCTACTGTCAATGTATATATTCCCTACTATAATAAATATTAACAAGAAAAAGTATTCTACAGTTATCAGTACATATTCAGTGTAGCAGTACCCCATCATCAGTGGAACGGAGTAAGGTTATGAAATTGCTTAGATTTATTCAATCTATTTTGTGCAGCCATACTTGAGGATACAACTCAGAAACTGGGAGTTAACTTTAGACTATACCCTCTAGTCCTTGGGGAAA
>NW_011889222.1:754600-756828 GCF_000151845.1 Pteropus vampyrus | reverse complement strand
TATATATATATGTATATAAGCAGGTAGAGAATAAAAGAGATATCCCAGACTCTAGAATATCCAAGAAAGATAATCCAGTTACTCTCTATCATATCGTTCTGTGTTAATTCCCCATATAACCCCTATTATTGCCTAGATATATTATATAATGATTTTTTTCATTTATTGATTGCTTCCTCTCACTCTAAAGTTTCCTCCATGAGACCTAGGACCTTTGTATAGCTTCAGTATCATTACAGTAACTGAATAGGTGATCAGAGTCCAAGAATAAGAGTGGAATGATCATGTGTCACAATGCCAGGCAGAAAAGTGGAGTCTAGAATCTGTTCAGGTCAAAGGAAAGAAATATACCCGAAAGACATAAGGAGCGATGCTAGTAGAGATGTGATCTCTGCACCTAGAGCAGGAATATTCTATTGTATGTTCTCTTTTGTGTATGTGTATGTGTACATGCATGTGGTGTGAGTGTGGGGGAGGGGCAAGGATAGGGGCCAGGGACCTGGAGATAAGAAGGGCTTATAAATGTGTTCGTAGGCAGAGAGAAACAAGAACCCAACAGTTGGCTTCTTATACTATTATAAACTCCAAATGCTCATGAGTGAATGATGGACCCAGGTGAAAAAAAGAGTAACTTGAACCTAGGAGAATGGTCTGGAAAGGAAGAAAGGAGAGATTGAGCAGTTGAAATTGACCATGCTTGGTCACTGAGTGTAGGGAAAGAGAAGAAGAGAAGAGCCAAGTCAGACACTCAGACCTCAGACTTGAGCACCTGGGGATCATCAGGCCATTCTTGGTTGTAGAACACACATAGAGCAGAAGTTTGGGGGGAAGAGAATTATGACTTAGTTTTGATAAGCTGAATTTGATGTACTATGGCTTGTGCTAAGAGCCCATATATTAATGTAGTAGTCAGTAAATAAGTGGGCCTGAAGCTTAAGAGAGAAGTTAAGTCTGCGATTTAAATTTGGGAGTCATCAGCAAATCTATACCTTCACTTTTCTCAAAACCTCTAAATTTACTAGTCTTAAGTAACAGTTGATGATTATTGAGATGTGACTGCCCTACTGTCAATGTATATATTCCCTACTATAATAAATATTAACAAGAAAAAGTATTCTACAGTTATCAGTACATATTCAGTGTAGCAGTACCCCATCATCAGTGGAACGGAGTAAGGTTATGAAATTGCTTAGATTTATTCAATCTATTTTGTGCAGCCATACTTGAGGATACAACTCAGAAACTGGGAGTTAACTTTAGACTATACCCTCTAGTCCTTGGGGAAAATCCTTACATCTCAGTGTGCTGTGAGCATCACCAAAATGCTTCTTCTAGCCATCTAGGAATTTGTCATAATGATAACTATCTCTGAGTGACAGGCAGTATAAATACTAGTTAAGCAGTGGATACAAACTACTTGGGTTTATGTCCTAGCTCCCCCATTCCCCACTAATGCAACCCATTTACTACCCATGTCAAGAGGAGATATTAATAGTACCCACCTCCTAATGCTGATATCTGTTAAATGAAATCAATAACTTATAATACTAGAACAGTGACTGGTATTCAGAAAATACTAAATAAGTGTTAGCTCTCAGTTTAAAAAATGTTTAGGGGTTACCACTGTGCTCTACTCATAGTAATGTTCAGTAAATACTGGTCGAATGAAAGTATTTATTGAGCATTTGCTAGACTACTTTTGTAAATTAAAAATGGTGATAGTAGTGTTCTGGGGAAACTATCTATGACATTACTAAACAGTGTGATGTTACCAAAACATACTTTTGAAAATACGTGGCCAGTTGGCCTATAGATGATTAAATCAAGAAAGCCAATATATTGGGCTACATTAGTAATCACTAAGATTCCTCAAAGAAATGTCTTTGGGCTACCTATTTCACGATTGCATGAATCTTGCTTCATGCTGTCATTGAATTCTGTACACTTATGTCCACATTACTTACACATTATGCATTTAAATAAATAAAAAGGACAGAGTTATTACTCTGCCTATATTACATTACATTCGTTATGCGGAAGCGTGTGCGTGTGTGTGTGACATTTACAAAATAAGTACTTCTCAGGCCACTATTTCTGTTATACAAAGGAATAGGAAACAGCCTTTTAGGAGTTGTTGAAGGACCAACATAAGTGTACAATATCGAATAAGGTAGACAGAAGTATGACTCTAAAGTTTCAATGAAATAAGTTTCAAATAATATAGTAGA
>NW_011889222.1:684294-753245 GCF_000151845.1 Pteropus vampyrus | reverse complement strand
GTTACTGTTTCCCTCACATGTCTTAGAGTTCAATAAGGGAGGCAAAGCACGTATATAAAGATGATGCAAAATAGAAGTGATGTGTCTTGAGATGGGTATGGATAAAATGCACCGTAGATTCAGATGTTGAAGAGATGACTACTTTAGTTTCATGAGCCCATGAAGGAGAGAGAGTTTAAACTGGACCACAAACAGTCAATAAATTGATTCGTGGGAGTTTCTGAAGAATAAGCAGGATGAGATAAAATCTGGGACAAAGATAGGCAGATGGAAACCTGTACACAGCCATTCAGCTTTCCTGGAGCCTAGAAAGATGACTTATGCACTCAAGGTACCAGTTTGCCCAGCACTGAGGGCATTCTCAGGATATGGAACCTTGAATGCTAATGCTCAGAAAGTCCCAGGCAAACCTGATGAGTTGGTCATTTCTTGTGTGCCCTCAAGCAGTGCCTAATGACTGGTCATCAAGGGTATGAGCTAATTAAAGGTATTTTGCCGTGATAGAAAAAACATTTTAATACTTTGATAAGTAAAGTTTACATCCTTATTTTAGGTTAGATTTAACCTTTTAAAGTTCTCTCTCTCTCTCTCTCTCTCTCTCTCTCTCTCTCTCTCTCTCAATTTCAGCACTTTCAAGTGCTATCCTACGTTTTCTCAGTCCTCAGGATCAGGTAAAGGCATACTGATATAGTTCTAGCCTCCTCTGCGACAGTTAGCTCAGCAAATTAGCTATTGACTTCAACCATAGAATTTCTAATTGGAGAACTGAGTTCAGATCTCCCTACTCAGTTTGACCTTAATTAAGTCGTTGTCTCTCTGAGCCTCAGGTTCTTTGCCTTATGAATGAATATAAGATTTTAAACTTTAGAAAATGTTAGGTAGCTAAGTGTCTACTCAAAAGTGTCTAAAATGATTGGAACTAGAACAGAAATGTGTAAACTGGGTGTCAAGGTAGGCGATAGGCCTAATTGGAATGTCCACATATGACTGTAGCAAGGACACAGAGAGAGTAATAGAGTGAAGTTACCTACTGAACTTCCATGCCAGCAGAGGAAAAAGAACATTAGAGTCATTGCAAAGGCAATAAAGAAAAGGATCATCTACAATTTATGGCAGCTGTCACAGACTCAGGGGACTGGCGATTCAAAAGATTCGTATTTGTGTTTTCCACCCCTCTCAGAGTAGGAACTGCAACTATGTGCTGCCTTTGCCACCAGGGATAGGGCATTTCAGTTTTTAAAATGTCTTCTTGTAAAGGTAGCAAAAATATAGAAATCACATAAAACAAATGTTGATCAAATGAATTATAATGAGACCACCTAGCAAAATGCTACCCAGATCAGGAGTTAGAATTTTGTTAGTCACACTGAAATTTTCAGGCGCCCCCTCCTAATCACAGCCACCTATATCCCTCTAAAGAGTAATCATCATCTTGACTTTTTTGGTAATCATTTTCTTACTTTTGTTATAATTTTATCACCCAAACGATGTGCATACCTAAAGTATCTAGTTTATTAACTCTTGTTTGTTAATGTTGCTGAAGTCTCTTAAAAATCTATAAACTTCCTCCCCATCATATCTATCTATCTCTAGTCTGTCTTTCTGTCTGTCTCTCTCTCTACTCCCTTCCTCTTCCTCCCTCCCTCCCTCCCTCTCTCTCTCTTCTTCTCCCTCTCTCTTTCCTTCTCTTTCTCTCTGTTTCTCAGAAACTGAAATATGAATCTATCTATGTTGACTTGCCCACAGTCTGAATTGGGCTGATTGTATCTTCATGAAATAGTTTAATATTTCAACCTGTCCTCCACATTCCCTGTAATTTTCTCACTTTTGGATAGGCTCTTTCAAAATTGATTTCATTTTCTTCTGTCAGGTGGTACATAACGTCCAGTTATCTCTTGTGTCTGTGAGTGTGTGCATGCATGCATGCGTGTATGCCTGCTTGCATGCATGTGTGTGTGTGATATTAGCAACCATTAATTCTCAGTACTAGATCCATTCATTAAGGATTGCTGGCATGAACATGTTCTATCATTCCTCAATTTTTTGGCTAGAATAATTCAATAAAGAGAAACTCACCCTCACCGTCTCTTTAGTGACTTAATGGTACATTTGATAGAGGAAAAGCAAGATAAACTCTTGATTCCTTTCTTTTATTTGCCTCTCATTTAGCCCTCTTAGATGTCAGTCTAGATCTCGACAAACGTATGTCCGACTTTGAATGCCACAGCATTTGGGGAGAGTAAACTAACACAAAGGCAATTAAAATAAATAACTATATCTCAAAATATATACCTAACATGTGATTTTATAGTTTGGTGAATTTTTTCCTAAGGATATTTGGAAAGATAGTCATCTGTTCTCTGCTTATTTTTAATCCATATAACCCCAATTACTATTACTGATCAAGACATATAACATCTAATCCATTTGTATTTTTAAAACATTGTTCAGATTAACTCATTTTTCCTATCTACTTTAAACTTTATAATCTAATAAAAGATTTTGTAGTTTAATCATTGAGAAACCTAACCCTCATGTTCTAATGAAATTTAGAGAACTTTGGAATTATGGGTTACCCTTTTCAAATCACCCTTCACTTCTATGGGATGAGCCCATTAGAAGCAGAAGATAGAATCTTTCCAGGACAGATGGGCCAAGGGCAGCATTTGATAAATGATTAGAGAAGCTGCCCTTGCTTCCTGAAATAGAAACAAAAGAACAGGAGGACTAGTAATGAATAAAGAAAATAGCCAAGAGAAATTCCTGAAAGAATAACTTCAATTTGAAACTGCTTTACTTCATGGGGATGTTTATTCTTTATTTTCTGATGACTAAGAAAATGTTTTTAAAACTATCATTGTTTATTTTTTCTATAAAAGCCAACTACAAAACACCATAAGAAAGCTCCCATAAGCAAAACTAGCTTTAATAATTAGGTTTCCTACTTAGCTTTTAAGACCTGTTGCATAAAGAAGTTTTATCAGTGGAAGAAGCATTTTCATTGATAGATAAGTGAACCGTCCTTGCCTTACTGCATTCTAATTCTTTGATCAGACTTGTTAATGTACAGAATTTAAACACCTGAACATCATTAATTCTTACGCAGCTCAGCAATACAGAATCCTTCAAAGAAATAAGCAGTGCTTACTTTGAGGATGTGAACTCTAGCATAAGAACACTTCAGGGGAAGTGGTGTAGACACTCAGAGAAAATTACCATTTTAAAAATCACCAAACATACGTGTTTGACAACTGCACCTAAAGAGACTGCTTCTGTTTGTGGCCTCCACTGGTTTTCATAAAGGTTCCCTCAAATACCACCGTGAAAACATTCTTTCTATAAAAGAATCAAAATAATTAATATCTACCACCAGTGTTTTCTAACTTACAAGAAGTCCTGGTGAACTTTGTTCACATGCACTGTTCCCAATTACGATGCCAGGTCTCTCATCTTGGCTTTCATCCAGGCTGTTAGGTGAAATTAGGCCCAGAAAATCGGATTATTGCATCCCAAGGGAAACAACTGATAAGCAGCAGATGATTGCTCATCTCCTTGCTACTTGCTGGTGTTGAGGTGTTACTAGTTGCAAAGCCAATTTGTTAACAATTAGTACTCATTAGAATCATTTCCTGTTATCGATTCTAAACATTTGACAAAGCACTTTTAGGAAATTAGACCCCCAAAAGTAGCTATGTGTAAGTGTTGAGCAATTAAAAATCTTCAAGATCCAATGTAATTCCTAACCAGAGTCATCAGTTTCCAAGTAATTATTTTTGCTTTGGAACCCACCTGCTAGCCTGTCCAGTTTAAAGATGTGCTGGAACAAGGACATACTTCTTAATTAGCAGAGGTTGTGGATAAGTCAGCAGAGGAACAAAAGGAATTTTCTTTCATTATCTGCTTTAGGTGTTTGTAATATATCTTTAAGAGACAAAAATTGCCAGCTTGCAGTACAATATATATGTTTGTGAAAGTGTGAAATTAAATACATTACTTCTGTTATCTAAACATCTAAGCTTAGTTTTTAAGTCTGTGTTCACCTTCGTACATAATGAACTGTAGATATAGAAGTATAAATGGAGTTATTTTGCATTACATTAGAATTTAAATATTGCCAAAGTCAGCTTTCTGAAATATTATATATGACTTTAATAAAATTAGCATAAATACTATATGCATTTGAAATTTTTCTCAGGAAAGGCATTGTATTTATCTAATCTTTGAATATAGATATGCATGCATTATACTGCTGTAAATTCATATTCAATAGATATGCCCTTATTATCTAATTAAAATATTTATTATCTGTACAAGTATCATGTACTCACACCTGCTTAAATGTTAGACTAAAAAAATATGCCTTATTTTCTTTCTAGGAAGTAATGGTCTTTACAAATGAAACTATTCAGTTATTTATTTATTTTTTTTTGATTCTTAATTCTCTGTCTGACTGCCCCCTTCTTTTTTTTGTTTCTATCACTCCCCAAATTTTTCTTTGCTTCTGATTATTTTATTAATTTAAATAATTGCTCCTATTCATCTTCCCCTATCCTTAATAATGCTGAAAATATTTCTTCTAATTGTTGCAAAACATGGAGATGGGAACTAAATATATTTGTTTCTGAATTTCTTATTCCCATATTAAAAGCTTATATCAATGGAGAAATTAAGTGTATGTTCTTTTTGAAATGCCCTATGCTCAACCCCTTTATCCTTAATAAACAGAGATGCTATTGACACAAGTGAATTTTGTTTAACCACACTACATTTGCTTCTTAATTAGTGAATATTCATCTGTCATCAGCAGCAGCTATGACACCCCTCCCTGCTAACATGTTCTGTCATAAATAATCAATGAGGCACTATTAATATTCATGAGCTGGAATCTGTGTAGTCATGTGCACTGATGCAGAGACAGGGGGAGTGTTGCCATGAACTGACTGGAAACTCTGTGTGTGTATCCGTGAGTGCAAGATACTTAGGGAAAGCGAAGAAGAGCATGCTGCTACACACCACCCTGGCTTGTGCTTCCAGCTAACAGCGGTTTGTCTGTTTCTGGACTGAAGTGACTGATGAAAAACAGTAGTCAAGTCTGGAGGGTGATTCCCTTTCAGTTCACTTGCCTTTCAGTTCTGGGGAAATTAGAAGATTTGCTCTCTCTCTCTGCTTCTTAGAATGGGCTGCAATTTGTGCACTTTTCAGAAAAGAGAGGAACACTACAAACTGCTGTATGAAGTTTCCCAGGTGAGTGCAGGGTCTGATACCTAAGCAGCTAAACAGGCAGGCTTTGTGTTTGTCTAAAAGATGGTAAATGAATTGTGGCTAGCTTTATTTTTTCTTTCAGTAGATTTCAGAATTGAGGACAGACTTGCTGGTTGGGGGCTTTTTATTTTGTTTTTGGGTGGCAGTTTTCAGCTTCCTTGCCACTCCCCCTTCAGATGACTTCCTGTGGGATTCTTTTTAACATTTTTTGTATCTCCTGCCAAGATGTCAGTCAAGTAAAAAGAGTAACACTGAGATCCATGTCTGTCATATTTTGAGACACCTCTTTCATTTTGGAATAGTGTTGACATTTGAAAATCAAATGTATCATTGTCTGCATAAATATTGGGATTTAATAGGTCTGTGATCTCAGTTATTTTTAATAGGAAAAGTTTCTTGCCAGATCTTATTAATCAGAGGAATTATTTGATTAATTAGGAATTTTTGCTTTGGTTTAAGAGGAAGACCCAGTATATTTGTATTATATGAGGGAAAAAAAATATATGATATGTCTTAGCTTAAAAAGGAGATAAAGGAATTTTTTTTCACTTGTTCTTGGATCCTTTTTGTAATTTTTTGCCTGTTTAGTACTAGAAATTAATTTCAAGAGCTTGTTACAATATCTGCGTGTGTTCTAGGAAAAAGTGTATAAATTCAGATGTCTATCTATGTATATCCGAGGGTTTTTCAGAATAAAAATAAGAAAACTATATCCCTAGCCCTCATAGTTTTCATAGAATTTTATGTATTCACCATTTGATTTAGGCAGATTTTCCTGAAGTGTATGCTCAAGTCCAAATTTCTGGTTTGTCAAAATAAAGTTTATTTCTCCATTCTTCCAGTTTGTCCAGTTGTGGCACACCACTACTTTTGTGTTTAAACAATATTGCTAATGAAAGACAATGTTTGGGATGTTGGTGGTCTGTGGGCACAGCAGCAGCCAAATGCCCACTGCCTACTGGTTCCCTCAGATTTCCCCCTAACATGATTCATTTCACAGTGGGCTAATTACAAAGTGGATTTGCTACACATGAAACAGCCTCCTCAGTTGCAATGTTAATGCACATTTTCATGGTAATGTGATCAGAGGCTCATTAGCCAGTTTCCAAAATGATGCTCTGCATTAATTAAATATAAAAATGACTCTTTTATCACCATAGAGAGGAAAAAGAAGATTAACATTGTTAATTACACCAGGGGCAATACCTTTTGCTTAATTTTTTTGCTACAAACTTTCAAGGATAGGTTAAAATAATATTCACCTCATAGATAAGCTCTCATCTACTTTGACTCATGAAAACAGTCTCTAGGTGGAACACTTTCCTTTAGTTTGGTTTGTTGGAGTTTGAGTTCTAGTATTGTTTTTCTTTGGGTGGTCGGGGAACAGGAGAGTGGATTATTCAATCTATTTTTTCTCTGAATTACTAAATTGATATAAAAGTGTAATATGGAGGAAGTGGTGGGTGGCATCCTCCCTGATTATGCTGTTTATATTCTACTAAACAATCAAGCAGGATTACTGCATCCAGAAAGGACCACTGTATTTGTTAAGGAGCAGGAGCCTTTGTTGTGGATTTTTAAAATGCTTGCCTGTGAGTTTTGGCTTTAAGTGCTTCCTAAATCTTGAGAAAATAGATAAGCCATACTCTTTATTGCCTCCACCTGTACTCCTCCATATATTTATTTTATTTCCTCTACTCCTGAGATGCAGTACTTATGATCTTTAATAAAGGGAGTGAAAAATGAAGTATTAGCTTCCATTTAACTGGCTTTTATTAGATAAGTTAAAACCTCAGCTTAAAGGTCTTGCATGTCTTTTCCAAGGGGAGCCCTCCTACAGTTTGTCCCCAGCTTTGCGTTCTATTTTATTGAGTTAATGCAATAGATAAGATATCAAAGGAAACCAGTGATAGGCTCATATAATACACTGGAGCCCCGTGTGGTGCTGCAAACTAGTTTCTATTTTTATTTGGAGAAGCAGCTCAGAGCACACATGAAAGTGAGCATGTTCTCAGCCAGGTGTTCACAAGGACACGTAGCTGCCCCCATTAGAGAGGATACTATTTACAAAAGTGACTTGAGATTGGAAGCCTGAGTATTTCTGCCTGGTATATTAAAATGAATTAGCTCACACAAACATTAACACCTGATTGTCCAAATCATATGTATATATAGACTTGTAATTTTCAGATCACCTGCCCTTTTGTTTCTTTTGTTATTATTTCTTAAAAGCCAAGACAAATTAAAGTTTACCAGGGGATATGATGATTTAAGATTAGCAGCGAATACTAAATGCATAACCAAGAGTAAAGTATTTATTGAACTTTTTCACATTTTCTTTCTAGATTTAGCAATCTGATGATGTAGGCCAAGTAGAATACAGTTTCAGGTTTATAACTGCAGTAAACAAAAGCAAATGTGCTCGCTTTGGAGTATGGTGGAGCAATCAGAATGATGTGCCGAGGTGTGAAATGAGGTCATTCATATTTTGTTGCTATTTTTTGCTCCTATAGAGTAGCTAAGACTTTCAATTGGCAGAAGAGAGGAAATGTTGCCTCAAAAAAATTATTTTTCAGCTGGAGTTGGGCCAATCAGGCTCCAGTATAAACACAGATGCGAGAATCTAGGGTCTGGGGCTGGATCTAGCAACCTTGACACTAAGCAGTTTCCATACATCTTTATGCATCTATTAACTTTTATATGTGCCAGGGACACAATTGTTATCTGAAGTGATTTATTTTATTCAAAGTAGGTTATTTATTAACCTCTTAAGAATTAATAAATGGGTAATTCGAACAATGCCCTTCTGTTGACATGAACTGAATTGCCTGTTTCCTATTAATCTGATTAAACAGCCAATTGTACTGAGAAAGCTACAGTAGCTTGCTAGGCATTTCTGACCTAGTAACAGATTTATTTCTGTGAGATTACATGATAATATCTAATTTATTGACTTCTTAGTTTAATTTCTTCATACATAAACCAAATGTAAACTTTTTGATTGATTAAATAATGGAAATTATCAATGAGGTGTTCTTTGGTGTTGAATAAATAATGTACTCAAAATGTAGGCATATATTTAAGAGTTTATACTGTTAACATAAAACTGTTTATAAGAGTTAGTTAAAATCCCGTAATGTGATATGCAAGATTCTTCTCTTACTTACACTAGTGCTAGCTAGCTCTCCAGGCAATGTCACCAATGTGACCACTATCTTCTTATAAGTGGAGACCGTTGCATGACTCAGAGTTGGTTTATTCATTTGACTGGTTTGGCACAGCTCAAAGGTCTCCCTGCAATCTGCTCCCATGCATTAGTTACATAAACTGAAAGAGAAACTGCTTTGAAAGTAACAACAATCAAAATATTGACAGCAGCCAGCAGTGAAGACTTACAGTATTCTAGGCACTACACTAAGTGCTCTTTCCCTAAGCATCCTCTTATTTAATCCTCATAAGAGCCCAATGAGGAGTTATAGGATAGAATCCATAATATTAAAATATGTTAAAGGCACCATTATTCTACAAGTTTCTTGAATCTCATGTAATCTCCCTTCTCTAGTTACTGTCCCATAGCTTTCAGAAATTTACTTTGTCACATACTATGTAAACTCAAATCACATCTTAACCTCTTTTCCCAAACATCATCCTTTCCTCACATTCCTTAATGCTAGAGAAGGTCTCACCTGTCCTTCTTGCTATCAATAAAACACAGAAGCAGACTTTAAGTGGACGCTTCTGTCCTCTTCATCCACACAGTTACCTTCTGCTTATTGTACTTCTGTACGTTCGCCAGCATCAAATCCTGCCCTCCCTACAAGCATAATTTCTTTTATTAACACTCGCTGATATCATAGTAAGAACTTTCCCACATAGAATTCACCAGTGTGCCCTTTTACTCTGATTATTGTTGCTGGAATAATATTTCTAGAAAGTATCCAGTGGCTCCCAATTACTATAAAATAAAGTAAAACTTCTAATTCTAGTATATTTAAGGACCTCCTGAGCTGATCCTAGGTTCTTTTTCAGCTTTCTCTTTCACCAATCTTTTCCTAATACAGTTTACAATTCTTTTGGACCTGTCCTTTTGCTTTTCTCTGTAAGTTTGCTTCCCAGCTTGGACCCTTGCAACTTAGTTCTTTTTGTTCAACTTCTGTAGAATGCCCTTCTTATCTACCTCCACCACTGTCTATTTTCTTTCTTTACTAGCTGTATAAATCCTGCGTCTTTGATTCAAATATCTCCTCGGGCAGATTATCGATTTTAAAAAATTGATCTCTCCCACCTTGGAACTCTCATAGCATTTTGCACACAATTTTTAGAGTTCTTTTATCATGTTCATCTGTCTGGTATTATAGTCAATTGTGTGTGACTGAATTGTGAGCTCCTTGAAGGCAGGTGAGGTGATTGATTGTCTTTCAACCCCCACTCGGCCAGCAGACAGGAAGTCTTGCATGTCCACAGCCTGTTTAGAGTAAATTCTCCCACTCACAGCTTCTGGTGAAGGACCATATCCATCGGCTGTCCTCTCTACCCATACCTAATGGCTGATTAAACTAGGAACAGACACCTGATGCATAAAGTTGAGGGTTCAATTAAATGTCTTTTAGTTTCAGAAATTTGTATTGGGAAACAGACCATTAGTAAGGGGATTAGGAAGCAAAAGAATACAAAGAGAGAGAGAGTAATCTTTAAATATATTGGGGAACTTGGGGTTCTGTGGTTTACCAGATCTAGGATGATCATATCTGCTACCAATATCAGAGACACTTGAGAAATAAGTCACGTGGGTTATGAGAAAAAGACATCAAGAATAAATAACAAATCTTCAGAGTGACCTCATTTTCTTAGTTCTGGTACATTCCTATAAATCTCCATTTATTTTAATTTTGCTTAAATGAGGTCTATTCCTTACAATCAGAAAAACAAATGACACATGACAGTATCTTGCTTCTTTCAACCACCCAGCAGGTGCCTTAAACTCTAGACATGCAGTTCAGTTCAATAAACTTTCAGTAAGCTCCAATTGCCCAGTAAGTGCCAAGTTCTGATCTTTACTGAGGGGAATGCAAAGACAAATTTGACAGTCCTTGCTTTTGAAAAATGTGCACTCTGGTAGCATAAGAGACATATACGCAGAGAATTTTCATATAATGTTAGTAAGTGAAGCATTGAGTCAACAGAGATGTTCACAGACCTCTATCTATAGCAGTGCAAAGATACTCAACCTGATAGGAGTTTGGGGAGTGGGAGAAGAAAGGGAGATGAAAATAAAAAGATGGAAAGGTAAAGAAGTCCATGGAACTGGCAAACAGATAATAGGTGTGAATGGACTTGGAGTACGGGAACTACAAGAGATAAGTGTTTCTAAAACCTAAAGTGGGAGACGGGCTCCCATGACATGGCCTGAGAGATGGACAATACCGGACCCTGGAGAGTCTCCCATCTATCTCCTGGTTGGCTGGCTGGCTGGCTGGTTGGCTGGCTGGTTGGTTGGTTGGTTGGTTGGTTGGTTTTAAAGAGGGAGAGATCACTCTGATAATAATTGAGAGTGTGGTGGACTTGGTTGTTATGTGTAGCTGAGCAACATTGGGCTTGAGTTGGGATGGTGTACTACAGCAAGACTGACACAAGGGAGACCAAGTGGTGGTTGTTACAGAGGCTAAGTTAATGATAGAAAGAATATAATAGAGGGAACAGAATTAAGACCCATGTGAAGGTAAATCCAATAGGTTTCTGGCTTGTGAGATGAGAGGTGTAGTGAATTTATAGACAGAATAAGAGAAGGGAAGTAATTTCTAGGGAGAGAAGAAAAGGCTGTTGAGTTCACTTATGGGCAATCCAAGCAATGTTTGGCAAATAGTGAATGTTCAAAACAAAAACTTGTCATATGTATATTTGTCTGATGAAATCACCTAAAAAGATGTCAAAAGTAAGGAAATAAACTAAAAAGTGCAGAGAGATGGGGGCCAAGGATGCAATATTGAGAAATGGGCAAAGAAGAAAGGAAGAAAAAGGGAAATTATTACAGAGCGAGATGGAAAATGAGCTGTAGGAGAAGCCAAGAGGAGAGAGTTTTAAAAAGAGGAGTGGCCAAACGTGGTCAAACACATTGTGTGTGATAAGTTAAGAATCGCGGTATCTTCGGATTAAAAAGATATGATGTCCTCTTCAGCTGCTGAGCATACAGACAGTAAGGAACTTCACCTGTCAGCTTCTTCGGGGACTGTCTTACATGCAGAGAGCACCCTCACCCAAGGTTCTTCCCCTCCAAGGAGGCCCATCTAATGACTGATGCACGGGTATAAGGGCCTAGCCTTGTTTGCGGGGAGACTCTAAAAGGCAGTGTCGGCTCTAGAGTTTCCTGCAGCTGTCATTGGGTCTTCATCACAATTTGGTTCTCCTGCCAAATTCTGCTTTCTTCTTCTCCTATTTACAAAGGAAATACTCTTTAGCAAACATCTTGCACACTCAATTCTATCTCAGAGGCTGCCTTCTTTGAAGAACCTACCCTTGACAGAGGTCAGTGGTAACTATTACAGAGTATTTCAGTATAAAAATATGGACACAATCCAGAAAGTGGTGTATTCAAAGAAAAGGTCTACTATGCTTTCTAGAAGTTTCTCAAGATGTAACAGATTATCAAAAATGAAGTCACCGCTTGCATTGGAGTACAGATTTTATTAGCCCATTTTTAGGAGAATGCAAAATTATTTAAAACTGAATTTTTTAAAAAAAATTAAAGTTATTCTTACTTTTACTTTAAAAAGTAAGATAAATTGATTTTACATTTGAGCCATGATGTTAAGATAGTGGTGATAATGTAGCAATTAAAAAATAAAACATACATTTAGCTGGGATCATCCTTATCTAAGACGTTTGAGAAAAAAACTTAAATGTTAGAGTTTTTGATATATAGGAGGCCTTTTGTAAAAATGAATATTTTAATTGTACAATTAATTTATAGGTTTAATAAGTGAAGTGTCCTTTCCTACTAGAAGGATCAGAAAATCACATCACATATTTTATTTAAATGTACACATTTAATTTATTTATATTTCACCACTTATTGAATTGGTCTAGACCTGGGAGAAGGTCAATCATTTCTAATCGCATATTTTTCTATTTAGATGAAACATTTTCACTGGTTTCATATTATACACAAGGTGACATGTTGCTGAAAACTTAGCTGATACATATGCTGAGAAATTTGACTCTTCAACTCATCTGAATTTGCTGGTTAAGTAGGCTAGTCTGATTAGTAAATTCTTTAATTTCAATTTTTGGTGCAATTTTTTTCTAAAACATGATATTTACATAATTACTTAACATGCACCTTTATTATTCATTTATAATCACATTAGATAGTAACAAATGAGACTCATATCTTCAGTTGATTTCTAAACTTCACAAGAGGAACTATTTCTAAAGATTAACTGATAAGTGAAAAATTCTTCCACAATAGCCAATCACAATCTAGTACATTCATTTTATATAAGTGGATTTTTATCTATTAAATTTTCACAAGTCAATTAATAGGTATACAGTCAATTTTATTAAATAATCACAAAAATTAATCACCAGGTAGTCAAATAGAGGTCCCTGGATTGTGGTTCTATGAAGGATCCCTGCCTTTGAAACGTTTATAATCCACGGGGGAAAGGAAGGTGAACAAGGTGCTCAGAACAGGATCTGCTTCAATCATTTAGTCTTTTGCAGACACTCTTTTCTCCCATTATCCATCCTAGGGCATACACTATAAGAGTTTTAGGTGTTATTCTTAATAAATGTCGTCTTCTTTTGATGCATGGGGATTTAGGTAACACTGAGAGGTAATTTTGTCTTCAAATTTAGAATTCTGGATAATGCAAGTGCAGCTGCGTTTTTCAGTTCTAACTGCAGTATTTCCAAAGTCATCAATATACCCTGTCCCATCTCCATCTCCCTTCCAGATGTACTCATTTCTTCTTTCTTAATTCTATCACTCTCAATGTGGAATAACAGCTTTAAAAGGGTTATTGTGAAGAGTTCATTGTTTCCTTCAACAAAAAGCTTAAAAGGTAGCAGCCCCATATTTTTCTGTGTTTCAACATATAACATCTAATTGCTAATTTGTGCCATTCCGTAACAAGCTGTAAATCTTGCTTTATGGTTGTTTGGGTCCTGGTGAAGTATTCTCCCTCACACTCCCACCCCCCTCATTTCTGCTTTATATAGCTTTTTAGAAATACTGTTGGAATTTTTTTTCTAGAAACATGCTCTCATCTCAGTGGAAATTAGATTTTTATGAACTAACCTCTGACTTCCAAGCTTCTTAAGGATCTGTTTCAGGTGCCTTTATTTATTTTTTTAAAGACTCTTTCAAGGGTATGTGAACAAAGGGAATTTCTAAAATATTTAGTATGATTTTAAAATAATAAATCCATAAAGACCACTGTTGCAATCGGTAATGTTCTCTTATAATTGAATCATGATAGAATTCAGGTATTAATATTTTTTTTAAATAAAAGAAAGTTTGGGAAAGAGTATTTCTCATCAAATAGCAATAAATAATTACTCTGTACCTACTTTGTCCTCAATACTGTGCTAAATAGACACCCAGTTGAAGATAAATGTTTGGTGCCAGGATGTATTGTGAAAGCAAAATCACAGGAAGATGACTAACAGGACATATTTAGGGGGAAATGGGAAGGCCAGCCTGACTAAAACAAGATATGGGATGAGGGTAGTTGAATGTCTTGATTACATGCAAAAATGAATGGACTTGGTGCCATCATCACAGCAGGGCACTGTACACCCTAAAGATTCAATCAAATAGAGTCTTTGAAATCAATTTAAACAATAGAATATGTGTAAATATTGTTTGCTTGGTACTTTATTTATAAGAGCACCACCATGCTGAGCTGACCCACAGTGGATAGATCTTGCCATGCACACCTTAAGTATGCTCTGTATTTCCTTAGTGACTCCTATTTATAATGTTTGAAGTTGGTTTTGCCTATTGCCTATGCAGTTGTGAACCTCAGTGTTAAGGCAACTTGGAAAATAGTAAAAATGTTTTACTAGTTGGCACATGGGGTATTACTATTTGGTGAGGACATGCTAAATACACAATGTGGTACACAGCAGAGGTACTGTGCATAAAAGAAAGAACAAAGGCTGTGGAATCAGGCAACTGCACCACTTATTTCCTCTAGGACTGAGTTAGTTACTTAACTTCATTTAGCCTTAGTTTAACTGATTAATATCACTAAAGTGTTTTGTCAACGGTTAAATGAGATAGCATATATAAAGGGCATAACACATTACAGGAACACAATAAAGGGTAACTTTTGAGGTTACAATCCCATTTCAGTCTAACAAGTTATTATATTGTGAGATGGGTAATACTGTCCCTGTTTACAGATGAGAAAACTGAGGCACAAAGTAATCAAGTGACAAATTCATATTGTCAACAAGTTGAACATTTGGAATTCAAACCAGGATCTGCCTAGTGCCAAAGCTCATGTTTATTTTATTATAAGTATGAAATATCCCTCACCCTTTGAGCTCTCTATATTTATCTGCTTTACTGGTCCATGGCACTTGGTAGGCACTCAATAAATATCTGATAAAGGAAGAAGAAAAAAGGGAGAAAAAATGGAAAGGAGAGAGGAAAAGAAGAAGGAAAGAAGGAAAATAATAGATGCTATTTAAATTTCTCTTCGGAAGGGTTTGCAGAGATGCCCCTTTTGACATGAGGAAGAGAAATAGATCCTCTCCACTACCTCTTTCCTCATCTATTTTAACTCCTTAAATCAAATCTTCTTACCTATGAGAGCCCATCAGTATGGGAAAATGACTTGTCAATCCTACTTTTGAGAGCTTGAAAGCCTTTCTCCACTTTTTAATAAACCCATGCCTGAAAAGATCCTTCACAATCTGCTATTTTCTCTTATGCTCTCCTAACAACCCACATTTTAGGCAAACCAAACTATAATTTTGTATTTGATTTTTTTTATATCTTTGCCTTTCAACACAATGTCTCTTTTGCCTACTGTGCTTTTCCCACTCCCATATGTGTAAAAACACCAATCCCTTGTGACTCAGTTCAAAGTCTGCCATCTGAAAAGTCCTCTCTGAACCTAACGAAGAGTCAGTCACTCTTCCCGTTTCTCCTAGTCAGTGGTGCTTCACAATTTGAAATACAGCCAGACTTTTCTGTGTTGGTGTTTAGTTTTTCCTCATCTTTGCAGTTCTACCATATCATACAATGCCTGGTTCAAAGCAGGTATTTAATATAGATCAAGTCAGGGGATAGGATTGAGAACATAGCTATAATTGCATTCATAAAAGAAATCTTATTTCATTATTCTCTTCAATATTCACTGAGTTGTATTTGAAAAACGGGATAATTCAAGAAATTGAATAGTCTATATTTTCTTGATTTTGAAGATGCCATCTATTTTAAGATACTATTAATTGTAAGGCTGATCATCAAATTTAAGAACATCTGGGATTGACAAGCTACCACCTTTAACATGCACATTGATTGCAAGCTGAATACCAATTTCAGAAACAAGAAGATATTGGGGAGAACTTATATCTTAGAATTGAGGGAAAATGGTCGTTTCTCAAAAAAAAATCACTCTTGACCCTTCCTTCACGCATACTGCACTCCTATTCCCTGACCTCCGCTTCCAAGCTGTGGATTTTATTACCCAAATGAACTTGCATATCAGGTTTTTATCTCAAAATCTCCAGTCATGATAGATGATAGAATTTTCATTCCTCAACTGTCAAAATAAACCTATCTGTTTTTTTTTTTCTTTCTTTCTAAAATTTCCCCATTGTTCTTTAGCACACTAAATGGTAGCCTTCCTCAAAGCTTAGATTAGGAATCACTTTCTCAGGAAATCTCAGAGTTTATTAATTTAAGTAGGTCCTCTCTTTTCTTTTTCTAAGATGCCCACTGCTTACCTCTGTCATAATATGTACCAAATCATATCATTTCTCAGTTTACTTGCTTACAGTTTCCACTGGGCTACAAATCTCTGCAGGACAAAAACTCTGTCTTCAATCTAATCCAGTTCTCATATAGATGTTTCTTGAGTAAAGGATGAATGACTAAATAAACGCTAAATGAATTGTGTGCACAGCCATATGATGAAGGTGACATAAAAGAATAAGGTGGGATCTCTGCCTTCAAGGTGTTTACTGTCCAGCAGGCTTCAGTAAATGGCTTGTTCACAAATAACTACAATGCAAGGAGTGATATTCTATTGGAGGGAAGGGAGGGACAAAGACAAAAAGAGAGTGGGGAAAGGAGAGAAAGGAACAAAATTTTATGAGATGTCACACTGATGATTTGCTGTAGTATAGATAAAAATTAAAACGAAGTATCTAAAATAGAATGTTATTTATGCATGTATAAAGTAAAATAGTGCTCTGTGTGAGATTAAATGGATTATTGATTTAGTAACTAGTTATGTTTCTTCATTTACTGTAAAATTGAATTAGCTATTTTATATAAAAATGCCTTAATACATATCTCTTTTTGTTTTAGATGATTTATATCATTGGAATAATGAATATGGCTAATTATTAAACTATTAATTTTATATATTTTCCTCCTAAGTATAAAAATAATTTAAGGTGATGTTTGTAAAACATACTGGAAAATGCTCAGATTTTCCCTGATGAAAATTCTCTGATGCTGCCTTTGGGTTTTATAATTACTTTAGTACTAAAATGAGAATTTCTACAACTGCAAATATCCCACTTAAGATTATTTTAAACAAAGTAGCTTAAGAAAATCATGAAAATCATTTTTAAAACTTTAAGCTCTAACTAAAACCTAGTCCAAGTTGATATACTAAATGTTTATTTTTCAATAACTTGAAAGCATGTTTATTATTTTTATTACTTGGAAAAGCTAGGATAATTTTTGAGCCATGGAGAAAATAATATGAGTAAAGATAATCCCCCTCATATACCCAATATCAGTGAAGGTTTTCAGGAAACTATCTAACTCAATGGACCATATATCACTTGAGATAGAAAACTCAAAGAGGGTAGAAGTTAAGTTTTTGAATTTCATTTTTTTATTAAAAATTATTGGGGTGACATCGATTAATAAAATCAAATAAGTTTCAAGTGTACAATTCAACAGTATGTAATATATCTAGTACATTGTGTGTTCATCACCCAAAGTTAAATTTTCTTATGTCACTGAATATTTGACCCCTTTTATCTCTGTCTACCTCCAAAGTTTTTTTTAAGCCAGGATTTCTCAGTCCCATGAAAATTAGTCCTGAATTTTAACCTAAATGCCCAACATATTCGATGAAAGCCTAGAGTCTTATCCAGATTCTAGAGTTATCTGAAGAGGAAGGGAAGGAGGGAGGATATTTTTACTGTCTTGCTTATGGTGGACATTTTAAATACAGTATATAAGGCTGGTGTCTCTACCTAAGAGTGAATTACTCAATTCTCAAGAATTGGTAAAACTTAGGTAACAATTTTTAAAGTTTTTCAGAAGTGCACCAAATTATATTTAATGTAGTTAGTAAAATTGAGAGAAAGACAGTGACAGTATTCCATTTTATATAGTAATATTTCCCTGAGTGTGAAATTTAGACTCAAAATTCTTAGAAATATCTCCTCCTGAATTAACACAGACTAGGTAGCTTAATTTAGTCTTTTCTATGTCCACCTTCTGAAATATCACCAATAAATACCAGTAACCTTAGCAAATGTATAAAAATTGCATATTCCTTTGTATGATGTTCATATGCACAGTAGATTATTCACAGACATATTTAAGTGGAGTCTGTGACTATCCATTCTTTTTCAGGTTCGTGGGATCTATTTGGATACTATGTTGAAAAGTTGTTAAAGCTAAGTTAAATATAATTTATAAAGACATAGTTTTATAAATCTTTTATATTATCATTCCATTCTCTTCAAATCAAAGTAACTAGGTCCTAGATTTCAGGAAAATGAAATCGTGGTTTCATAACTGATTAAACACGACAGTGATAAAAGTATTTAAAGCAAATAGTATACATAAATAGCCTCCCCAATAATTTCTATATGAGATCCTATTCATGAAATGATCTTGATGAATTATTTTCTGGTTGAGTAATTGACACTTTGTCAATTACTGTGACTGATGAACAAGACCCTCTGATGTCATTGGACACACCCAGTAACAATCTTATCAGTGTGCTAATCACCACTCCCCAGTGTTTTTCTTCTCTTCCTCCCACCATAAATACCTGATTCTCACCTTCCACAACAACTGAACATTATTTTAAAATTGGCCCCTCACTTTGAAGTTCCTTTGATAGCTTTGAAGTATGCACAGCTTTCTGGCCAGTATTACCTTTGTTTCATATATCACAGAAAATCTGAGAGAGGGAAAAACACTTATTAATTTGAGATGTAGAATCTTCTGTTGGTACTTTTCAAATAGGTTTGGTTTTATTTTGCAATATCCTGTAATAAAGCATTTTTTTAGAAGGTGTATAAGAGACAAATAGCTGACAGGACCTTAGGGAAATATCTATTTAAATTTTATTAATAATATCATAGTATTCATAGGTGGAAACCAATAGATGGTCATACGATACCTAGTGTTGCCTTGAATCCCTCAAAAAGGAAACAGCAGGCCTAGCAGATGGTACCTTAGCCCCTGACTGCGTTAATACACTTTGATTCATCGTTGGATTCATAGGGTTATAAAAGCCACTAGGATCAAACTGCTGAAACCATTAAATGTAATGTTTAAATTTTTTTAAAGCTATATAAAAAAAACACCTTTTTTCTCTGTGTAAGTCTTAACAGTAACAGCATATTACATATCAATCGTGAACCTGAATGTCCATAGTCATTTCATTTAGCCCATTTAAATTATCTTAATTTGCTGCAAAGAAAAATGAATGGCTCTTTGAAAATACATACCGTCATAGGTTACATGGCCCTGGGAACAGGCTTTGAGACTGAGATTTGGGTGTGAGATGCTTGGAGAATTGCCTCAGGAATAACACCTGTGTGGGAGTGAAGACAGTAGGACGGGGCAGAGAAAAAGCAGAACTGTGATGCAGTCTCAACAGAGACCTCAGCTGATAACAGGGAGAGCTGTGAAGCTGCGATGACCCTTCATAACTGTTCTCAAAGGGGGCAAAGCAGCCAACCATGTCTTTGCACTCCCGTATTGTCTAGTCTTAGGATGTAGTGGCCCATGAAGAGAGGGTTAGCTTTACACAAGGCAACTCCCTTTGGCTGAGCACAGTTCCCAAAGAAGGACAGAGTTGGGAGGTGCAGCACCCAGTGCCCCCAGGGCCAGGGAGAGCAAGTGCCTCAGTCCTAAAGGGAATGTTGGTGCCCAGCAAGTATTCACTGCATACACCAATTCATCTTGTAAGATGTGGGCATAATTCGTAGGCTATAATAAAATTTCCCTCCTAAAGGAATTTTAATCACTTATACGACAAGGTTAAGGTTAAAGTGTTCTTCTCCTCTTTATCCACTTTGTTGCTAGATTAAATCATTTTCTGGAAGTAAGAGTGTCATTGGAGCATATTTTGAAAATGTGACTTTGAAAGTCTGACCTGTGGAAATGTGATAAATTGTGCCTGGAGATTGATTTTGCTGAGTGCTAATACCAAATCATGTAACCACGTACTTTCACTTACTAAATATTGCCCAGGCCATATCGTTGAACTCTGCACTGCCACGGTCACCTCATCAGGATGTTTTCTGTCCTGTGACTGGTGGCTTCAAATGTATTCATCCATCTTCTTGTCCCATTACATGTTGTGTGACTGATGTTCTGCACCCATTAAAACTGATGGGAAAGAACAAAGAGAGGAAAAATGTGCCCTTCAATTGATTACTTCTCTGAAAGAGCAAATGAGAATTCTCTAGTACCAACAAGAGATTTAGAGTGCTGGGTTTTCCCCCCATTTATTAAGTGCTTTAATTAGCTAGATTTACTAAACAGAGTCTCCTATTTATAAGCACACATTATTTAGCCTGCTTTAAAATTCAACCTCCTGAATGAAATGTTTGATCTTTATAAGATGAATTCGATAGCTGTAACATTGTTTATAGTCAGGAGTTATTTTGGTGAATTCTCAATACCAGAACCAATTAGATCAGATGCCTTCCATGTCAGATTTTTTTTTCCTTCTGATGAGCTATCATAATAGCTCATTTTATGTTCTCTGATGGCCGATAATTAAATTGACCGTTATTGTAAACTGAAGCCAAAACCATAGTGATTTTGGATTGCCCACTCTTCCTAGGTTTTTTTGGATCTATTGAATGTTATCTTTGTGTTCAACAAATTATAGAACAGCAAGATATTTCTGCACTGCTCACAAAACATTTGTTTAATTACAATATTTAATGTGTTATGGGGGGAAATCCTGCCCACTGGCAGTTATGAGGCTTTGGCCTCTGCACCTCGTTTCTCCTCATATTCCTGTGTTTAGTTAGAAGGAACAGTGTGTATTTATTTATTAAGAGACAGGAGAAAATCACATTTTTTAAAAATAAAATTTAGAAATGAAGTAAGTTTGACCAAATAATATGAAATAACATTATTTTGGGGTTCTCCTGAGCAAATCTAACTACCCAGGGATCTACGGGATAATTTACTTAGGATAATATAGTTCCTTGAGAGAGACAGGAAGGTAAAAAAACACATTCTTCCATATGGACCTTGGTGACAAGGATGGCAGGAGCTCTCCTGGGATTTTGACCACAGGAGTACATCTGTGAACAGCTATCACATTGGATGTGGCCTGAAAATGTCCTACATTTTCAGCAATATTAATGATCATTTACTATACAAATACCTCGACCAACTGTGGGACAAACAGAACTAATCAGACTGTAGTCAGGTTCTTTCACTTAGGTAGAAAAAAAAAAATAGTTCAACTAGTACTATACAAATTTCTATACAAATAGATATTTCTATTGATAGAAATACCCAATATCTGTGTTGTTGAATACAGTAGCCACTAGCCACATGTGTATATTTTAGTTAAAATGGGACTAGACTAAGGGATTGAATTTATTTTACTAATTTTAGTTAAGTTAAATTTCAGTAGCCACATGTGGCTAGTGGCTACTATACCTGGTCTAGAAATTCTTAAGAAATCATAGCCACAGCTATAGACTTTAAGGTCTTAAAACTTTAAAGTCTACAATTCAATTCTTATTCTAGCCTAGCATTTTTTAAAAAAAAACCTCTTTGTTGATTTTTTAGGAGGGTTGCATTTTGTGTAAATATGTAATGCTTTTTTAAAAACTGACAGAATATAAGTTCAAAAAAATCATAAACATATGAATCACATGAAATTGTCTACAGAGAGGAGTCTTAGAAATGGGAACAATAATAGAACCCCTATACATAATAGTTCAGTGAACATTCTTGGCATGAAAATTTCACAGAAAAAAAAAAACAGTCTCGCTATTTTATAAATTAGAGATCTTGAAAGCTTGAAACCTGATTCATTGTACTTTAGCAGTTGGAGTAAAGAATAAATTTATTTTAATCCACATACAAAAGAATTGCTTTTCTAGACCTCAAAAAAGTATCATCAACTGGAGCATTCTGAGAAAAGCAGTTCCCCTTTCAACCGTAACAGCAAAAATAAATAAAATAATAAAATGACAATATTAATAAAAGTATAATTAGGGAAGTGGTCTGTACTGAACCTCCATTTCCACTCTTCCTCAATCTTAGGATTCTGTCCATAAATCATGTACATTAATCTGAGAAATAGTTAGGAAGTGCCATTTCCTCAAAGCTCTTATTAGTCTATTTTGGCTCTAATAATACTTTCTATTTATGTATTAATTTATATATAGTCATGTCTATTCCAAGATATGAGCAATTCAGACTCATCATTCAATAGTCAACTCATTGCCTTTGAATAGAAATTTTCTTGTTTTCCCTGGTAGGAGTATCACAAGCCATCCTAATTTGTAATTCATCTCCTACTTATCTGTGTTCCTCATCCTGTTCTTCTGGTCACCACATCTAAGTTGTCAAATTCTGGGATTCCTCCTCTATAATGTTTCTTTGACTTCCACCCTTCCTTTCCTTTACTACCAATCTTCTGGAATTAATGAACCTACATTTTCTCTCTAATCCTATCTTCTTGCTTCTGGTCTCTAAGCATCAAGCCATCTTCTACCCTGCTTCCAGTACATTGTCCTTTTAACTTCATCACTCAAAACTCTTCAGTGACAGATTTCTCACTATATTTAAGACAAAACCCAGTTCTACAAGTTACACCTAGCTCAGAGAAGAACACTGAATCCTGAAAGCCTTCCATAATCTATTCCTCTCTTCTCTATATTGGCTGACTATTTCTTTTCAGGATATCTGCAGAACTAAAGGAATTAATGGCAGTTTGTTACTTCAGAGACTGCAAAACATTTTCAATGCCCTACCTCATATCTAAGTTTCTCAGAAATTCCGAGATCTGAGTAGGGCAGACAGGATAGTTTTCCTACTCTATAAAGAAGGAAACCAGCAGAAGTTAGAAAGGTGAGAGAATAACCCAAGGTTACACAGCCAGTAAGTGACCCAATTTCTGGCTTCTTTCCATAGTAATAAGATGAAGGTTTCAATAAAAACAATAATATCACCAGTGCCTAAAATACTACTTGGCATATAATAAGTGTTTTAAAAAAAGAAGTAAAAGTTGATTGATTGATTGATTGATTGATTGATTGAATGAGTGAATGAATTAATTAAGGTACATCGTAGAGGGCCTTTTGAATATGCCGACTGGTGTTTAAACTGGATTAATTAGACAATGAGCAGTCACAGAGGTATGCAGGTAAATTGGAGAGAATAATTAGGAAGTCAAACAGAAGTGAGGAGATACAAGCTCCATACAGTGTGGCAGTGGAACACAAGATAAAAAGGGAAAAGTGAGAGATATTTTCAAGAAAAAGTTAAGAATTATAACTTTTTGACACAAATTGAATGTGAAGGCCAAAAGAGAAAACAAAGCACAACATCTAGCCATGGTATGTGTCCCAGAGTGGTACCCATACCAGAAAGAGATGAGCATAGAGGACAAGGTGTTTTGCTTGAATGCAGATGAGGCTTTATGTGTTCTACATCCTTTGGTATCTGATTCAACTGTATATTGTCTCATACTCTTCCCAGGATCCATGTCTAATTATTCACATGTGAAAAGTTGTTTTCCTCTATCTTTTCTTATTGTTCCCGTGGCACTTGCCCCACTGGTAGGCAGAGGTAGACCCACCAAGAAGTGTGGAAATTGATTAATTTGAATGTGCCATAAACACTCTTCTATTGAATTGTGCTGTATCCTTTATGAAAGTTTAATTAAGGCACACATTGTACAACCAAAAATATAATTTTCCACAAAAATAGCTGCATTTTTCCCAAATGCATTCTGCTATGGATGCTTTTTAAGTAGAATAGAAGTGTAGTGAATAGCACAAACTAACTTTTCTGTAGAGGAAAAGTAGCTTGAATTTTAAAGATGATTTTTTTCAAATTTTCTGGGAACACTAAAACATTTAAACTTCCTCGAGTTTTATAACAAAGAAACTTTCAACTCATGAAGAATAATCTCCTTTCCCCCTCTTTTTAGCTAGAGTCAAATGAAATGGCTAGATTATCATACCCATTTGAGTTGTGTAGTTATAACTACAATTTTTAAGGAACCAAGACCTTTTCTATAATGTTAATTTTCATTGTACCAATGTCAGAAACAAGCCATTTGTTTTAAATTAAGTTAACTTAATTTGCAAGTTTGAAGTGTAGTTCGTAAATACTTGAAAAAGATTAGTGACTTTTTGGTAATATGAATAGTAAATTAACCCAGCAGTTGATAATGACCAAATAAATTCAACACAGATTTTAAGTGCATTCTATGTGCAAAGCTACCGGTGTAGTGGCGCTCTAGAGGTGAATAAGACAAGACACGGACCAAAGGTTTAACATTCTCAGGAAAAGTCATTAGAATGAGACAAAATGCAACTGATGACCAGGGAAAGGAAGGGAATTGTAGCTAATGGAGCAACAAAAAAGGAAAAATCTTATGAAGAATGTGATTTGAGTTGATTCTGGAACATTGAACAAGTAGATGGGGGTGCAACATTCTAGTAAAGACAGTGAAAGTGCAGAGTCAGAATTGGGGGAATCTAATGTGTGCTGAAGATGAGAGGAGTAAGCGACCAAAAAGTAAGAGAGGAGTAGATCGTGACAACTTTTTGTGTGCCATGCTGAGGAGAGCAGGTTTTAATATGTGGTTGGAAGCCCTCAGACGTTTTGTTTCTCATGGTAGCAAAATCAGATCTATGTGTGCCTAAAATGAGAGAAAATTACTATTAGCAAGATAGGTGTAATTTTCACACTTGTTTTCAGGAGTAGAACCTTTATTGTTTTTCCAAATGAAATTTAAAAAAATAAAAAAAATAAAAAACTTTGATATATAAAACACAGTAGCCTGGCTGTATCTGAGGAGTTTCTAAGAGTGGACTCAGCACTGTGAGCCCCAAAGTGGTGGCCCCTAAAGCTCCTACGGGTGGACCTGTGAGGATGGTAAGTGAGGAAGACCAGAGGTTAATAGGAAAGTCAAAAGAAATGAGAATAGGGGCTGGGACTGGCTTGGAGAAGGTGGCTGTGAGAAGGATCCAGGCCAGAGCATCATGACTTGGTGACTGGTTCCAATGGAGGGACTTCAGGGAGAGAAAGGAGGCAGAGAATTTTCTGATGTGTCAGATTAGAGTATTTGGGAAGAGGGCAGCGGCACTAAGATAGGAAATACAGGAGACAGAATTAACAGGTCTTGAGAAATAGATTATGGACTAAGTGTGAGACCTGAATTCAAAAGTTTTGTAGAACAATGGGTATTAAAAATGCAGACAAATATTGGCAGCTTCGCTCAGTAATTTGAATGTGTAGCTATCTGAATGCCCAAAGTCATGTTAGCACTGTTCAGGTTTAAGTCAATTTGTTTGTATTTATTATTTTTCTTTCCTTAGTATATCCTGAAGCTTTGTTAACGTGATCTTTTACACCAACATTTCAAAACAACTTGAGAAAGTACTAGAGGAGAGTCTGGCATATGATCCAGGCTAATGTAACAAATTTTAAAATGTGTTTTCATGGGCAAGTTAACAATGTGCAGCTTAGAGAGTAGTCGAAACTCCATATGTCTCTTTTGGCCAACACAGTAGTGCAGCTTGAGGAAATATAAATGAACATTCAATAATTGGAATCATGCCTTTGTCTAAAATCTGGGCCATATTTAAGCCTTCCTACATACTGCAACCTTTCAATTAGCCATTATCAGATTTAAGTATAGAAATGTTTAGCTGGTAGTAGATTTTTCATCCTGTCTATGGCTGAATCAGATTCCATAGCTAAAGAGATGCAACACTTTTAATAGCCTTTATGAATAGACTTATGCACCCCAAGATTCTGTTATTTCAGGAAGCTGTTGTGAACAATAAGTCTCTTCATTGTGAATGCTTACTAGATACTATAAATCATTTTACCTTGCAATAAACATCAATTAAATGTACTGCACGTGACACAGTGCATGGAACAGATTGATTCTGTAGAGAGCACAGCCCTGTGTCACCTGCATTCAGGAATGTAGGAAAGGAATACCCATTAAGTTAACATTAGTTTAAGAAAAATGAAAACTTCTGAAACAATTACAGTTTTACTGTTTTGACTTAAGGGGAAAAAATGACCTTTGTTCTGTGAGATGTGACTTGAACAGTGTTATTCTGCATGAAATTGAGAAATTGCCAACGTTCCCAACCTGACGGATAGTGTGCGTGAGATCTTAGTTCTGCTGCATTAGGCTCTCGTGAATAAATGGTAAATTTTCCCTATTTATACATTTTCTGTCAGGAGATCATAAACATAGCCTTCCTAGCACATGTTTCTCCTGCTGCCTTTTTATTTATATATTGGTTGCAGCTTTGACAAATAATTTTCTCCTTGAATGAGTAAATAGTCTCCTTTTCAAATATTTAGGAATAGATAAAAGTATATACTTGCTACTTTTTTATATGTTTTGCATTAAATATGTAGTTTTTAAAGGTTGTAATTTTCCAATTTGAATGAAAAAAAGCTTATATTTAACTGGTTTCAAACTTCCTAATGCATAAATGTTAACATGCTAGAAATGAAGCTTAATAGAGAGGCATTTTTTAAATGAAGCTTTTTAAAATTCAGTTCGAACAAAGGAAGTCTGGAGAAAGTGAATTGCTCACAGATGAATTCAGTTGGAAGTATACTGAGAAAAAAATTTAGAGCAAACTGTACTAGTGTTCTTAGAGCCTTCCTGAATATGTTTTTGAAATACTCAATGTGTCTTAAAAACTGTATTATATTTTGCAGGTAACATATTATTAATAATTGTAGAAAAAGTACTTAATGTTCACAAACTGAGTGTGTTTGTGTGTGTGTGCATACACACACGCATATGTACAGAAAAGGAGAGAAGTGTTATCTTATAACTACACTGTACTCTCTTGCATTCTGCTATGCTTTCTTGAGGAGGAAAGAAAAGAATAAAATTCTGTCTTGTTGTAAAATGCACATATAACCCTAGATGAATAGGTTCGTGGAGATTTGTCTGTCTGTCATAACTATTCACCTTCATGTTGCCCGACTGAGCAACAACTATGTGGACTACAAGGATTCATTGGAGTTCCAAATTGCTCAGTTGAGTTCTTTGTCTTCAGGGGGATCTCTGCTACTTCTATGGCTGTCCTCAGGCACAGCTGTATAGAATCTCCTGTACATTGGATGATGCTCTGCAGAGTTTCTTGTATAGTAAGTGGGCACTTTGGACCTTGGTCTTTGGAGAAATCCCATTCATTTGAATAGTGCTGCAGGGAGACATTTTAGCCAATCAACCAAATGACAAGCACAAAAGCAACAGCAAAAGCAACCATTGAGAGACATGGGCACAGCTCCCCTAAAGAGATGAGAAAAGAGGCTCCCTGAAAACCACATTTCCTCATGTTATTCCCAAGCAATAGCTTACTTCTGCAAACATTTAATATTGACATATATTAGCCAGATTTTACCCATGTAAAAATATTGGGGAATGAAATTGTGTGGTCCTTCACTTATTTCCTTGCCTTTAAAAATTCTACCTCATCTTCAAGACCCAGTTTATATGGCACCAGCTTCATAATGTCTTCTCAGAGCCCTAACTAGAATAGTTTCTTCTCAAAAAATCTATAAATTGTCCGTGCCTCTCTTATTGAACTCTTAACAGATGCTTTGTATTTCAATTGCGTGCATGTCTATCTTTGTCCTCTAGAGCAGGACCTGTCTCTTTCATATTTGCTTTACTCCCCCATCTCACCCCGAATCCCATAGAAGAGTGTTTTGCACAAAGTAGATGTTCAGTAAAATGCCATTCATGTTCACATTAAATATTAACCTGACATGTACACCCGAAGGTTAAACTTTGATAATAGCACTGGTTACATTCAGCCTTATATGACTATACAATGTCTGTCTTTTCTACCAACCAGCCTAGGTAGTCTTCTAAACCTGATTTTCAAATCTATTCAGGATTAAATACAAGTAAATTAACTTCTATACTGAAAGGTCCTTGAGGGAAATATTCACTTCATATATCATTTTTGAATCCCACAGAGTTGCTTAATACAGGGCTTTTAATAAAATAGATAGTCAGTGTTTATGGAACTAAATTGTTAAGTCAGGAAGACCTATAAAACTCATATGGAGTCTCTTGACTGCTGAGCAAGCATTTCTTATGTATATTTCTCATAGAAAGTTAATGTACCAGGAAGACTTCATTAAATTTTCATTATGCTTTAACTCTAAAAAGGTATCGACATGGTTTAAAAGTCATTGATCATTAGTCACAAGATGCTGCTAATCTCTCTACCTGAGTAAAACAAATGAAGCTATCCAGGTAAAAAATTGATCATCACTTAGTCATTGCTTCAGAAGAATTCCTAAACTGTACTTAAGGATATACACACAATGACCTCTGCCTGGATTCCAAGATCTTTTCTCACTAACCTATGAGGAAAAGGCAGAAATATTGATTTTTAAGCTCTGTCAAATCAAGTAAAAAAAATAAGTGATTTTTTATGGGGGGGGGGGTAATTCCTTGCAACAGAAAAAATATATAACCAAAAAATTGATGTACACAATTATTTGTCAGTAATTTTGTCAATTTTTTTAGAAAATGGTTTTATAAAATAAAAAAACACAAGAATTAAAATAATTCAACAGTGATATTGACAAGAACAATTGGCACAATGTAAAAGGACTTGGGGTCTGTTCACTGCCAGACCCTGGGCACAGCCCAGTGATTTCAAGGCCAAAGTTTGGGTAATATACCCTGAGATCACTTCTAGCATTAACAGGCACAGACTATGATCCCTTACCATCCCAGAGCCGAATATATATTCTTCAAGAATATATAACTATATCATTCTCTTACTCACAAATCTTTAGTAGCTCTCAATTGTCTACAAAATTACAAAACCAGATATGATTAGCAAGTGTTATAAGATCTCTCTTATGCCATATTGCCTAATTCCCCCAAATAAATAAATGCCAAACTGGGCAACCAGCTGACTTTGGACTTTATTTTATACTTTGTTCATTCCATATTCTCTGCTGGAAACATTTTTTTCCACCTTAGAGATGTCTCCCCAGATCTGAATCCTGAGTCCTTCAACTATACTTTCTCAAGTCCACATACCCCCAGTTTATAATGAAGTTCTTGACACTCAGACTTATATTAGAGTTATTCGGATTTGGGCGATGTATCTTTATATTATAACTTTCATGACAGAAGAAGCCCTATCTTGAATTCTTTGTTCCTTCCACAATATCTAGCACAGTGCAAGACTATGGCAGTGGGATGAAGAAAGAGGAAGAATAGGGATTATGTTAAAGAAGAATGACTGTCAGAACCACATAATCTTTAAATGAACAAGTTAGAAACCACAGCACCTTGCAGGCTTAGTACACACAACAGATGTATAGAACCAAAGAATTGGAATATTATATGATGATCTCCACATTTATATCCAACATGTGACTCCTTCAGTAAATTAGATAGTAGGATGCACTGTGATATATTTAAGTTAAAACAGAAATTATAGGTTATTCACTCCCATTTAGCATCGAAGTAAATTTTTGTTCCCTATTTCTGTCAAATTGATCATCAGAAAGCACCTGAGCTTAAACACAGTCTCTGATTAGGTGGAAGACAGTGTGCTTTCCTTCCAATAGTTAAAGATCTTGAGTCAATAAGATATAAATTAGCCCTTTCCACCTACCAGGAGGCTTCACTCTGGCCAAACATAAGGGGGATCCTGGGAGCTCAGCTAACCAGAGAAGCACCACGACCTTCGGTCACAGAGCATGACCAGGGCTCTCATGGCTTCCAAAGTGCATCTCTTATTAAGATTGGATTTGCATCTCCAAGGACATGAGAACACAATTAGATTACTTCCAGAAGTGGCTGTTCTGACCTCCACACTCCATAATATCAACCATGTTCAACTAGAACAGTCAAGCAGTCATGTGCCAGCGGTCTTGAATGAACACAGAAGCAAAACACGTTCAACAGATGATAGGACTGGCTCTGTTCAGAAATCCAGCTGAATGCCAAGAGAATTAGCCCAGTTCTGAGCTTCCACTAGCTTCTCAGAAAAATAGAATATGGCTCTCATATGTTGTTCAGTTCTATAGAATAGAAGAGCTCAAGTGCAAATGAACAAAATGGTCACCTGTGCCTACTCACTATTTCTATTATGATGCCATTCAGTAGAATCACTCACTCATTCAACAGTGTCTGGAGACACACCAGTCTAGACATGGTACCAGAGTACTTAGAAAATTTTAAATACAATTAATATGCATTCTTAAATTATACTTGTCATGGGTTTCTTTTCCTTAAGTTTATTTTGGTATATATTGTTACTTTTTCCCTTCTAAATTAGACATATTTTGCCATAGAGTTTACATATAAGAATTAGTAAATAAAAACATCCAAGTACTAACTTACATATTTTTCTCTTTAATTCACTCATCTGGTGAATTCACTTATCACTCTTAGGAAAAGTGAAGACAGAATGTGATAATGAAAATATTATGTGATAACTGGAGCCTGTTTAGAATCATTTAGGATGAATTTCATTGTTAAACGGGTGAATGGATATAATGGTATCTTTTACTTCTTATCCAGTAAGATAGGGAATGACTGTGAATGGACCATTGTCATACTCTCGAATTATACTTTTTTCTCTTTAAAGATATGACAGTTACTTCTAAACATCTAATTACATGGTTTGTACTCTGCGTTGTGGAAGGGGAAGAGGGCCCTTATCATGTGTCAGTGTAGAAGAGACAGATATGTTTAAATTATAGACATAATTTAAGACATCCAAGCACATCAGTAAATAACTACAGAGATTTCACTTCTAGCTCACTATACATCTAATAACTAAAGTTATATTCCTTTTTTCTAAAGTTTACTTTTTGGAACCAAGAAATTTAAGAAAATGTGCATGTTTCTGAAAAATTGGTTGACCAAAGAAAAGCTGTGAAAGGATAGTAACAAAATTAGAAATAAGTTTCCGTGTTGAAGAAAGATAGTTAATATGCTCATTTGCTTACAGTTCTATTAATATAATAATAACATCATTTATAGACTCCTTTTATGTTCTGGCAATTGTTCTTCCCCTTTCTTTATCCCACTGCCATAGTCTTGCTTTATATCTAGACAGTTATGGCACTAACCGGTCTCCCTTCCTGCCACCAGTTTATTTTGGCACTGGGGATAAAGAAGAGAATGTGAGAAGTGTTTACTATAGACTATTTCAGTTTTCTGCCAACTGTTAATTTATAGAATCTCACCCAGCGATACTTAAATTCAGCTTCAGTTCTAATGCCACAGTGTTTTCAGAAAATATATGTATGAATGTTTTTAGTGCATTTTTTAAGTAGCCTTTGTTTCAATGCCATTATCAGTTCATTATCCGTGTATTCTTTGTTTCATTGTCCAGCACAACTGTCTGATAAAATCCTTAATTATTAAGTATCTGATAATACTATCCAAACCGCTTTAATTACAGCACATTTTGTGCCTTGTTTTATTACATTTCATGCCAGAATAAACCTGGCCAGGATCTTTAATAAGGCCATATTAAATCCAGGCTAGAGGTTAAAACTCATGAGGCAGGCTTGATTCTCTGCCTATTGTGTAGGGAATCTCATCAGAAAAGCCCCAAACTTCATTAAAGACCGCTGGATGTGGGCCCTCCTATATTGCCATTTACTTTAAGGGCTATCACTCAGGAGCAATTATTGGTGTCCTCCTTATGATCCTTGTTATATTAAGGCAATTTCTACACCTAGGTTAGGCATTAATACCGCCATTATCTCCAACACAAATCCCCTGACAGTTAGAAAAGCAGGAGAAATTACAGACGGATTAATCTCTAGTGCTCCTCCAAAAAGAAAACCTTCCCCTAGAGGATAGAGAAGGCTATGTTGAACTCAGTTAAGCTGTGTTAGATGTAATGAAAAAGAGCCCCCTGTGCCCACCTCTGTCGGAGACGTTAGATGACCCTTTCTCAACTTATCGATATCCCTTTTGGGCTTTCCTTCTCTCCACTCCTACGAGGCTTCTCTAAGTCTTATGGCATCTTTAAATAATTATATTTGTGCTTAAAAAGAAAGAGGGACAAAGAGAGAAAACAACTAAGCTGATCCATGTGGGAAGGCTGGACGAAGTAATCCATTTCATACAAAAAGAAGGGAAAAGAAGAGCTTGGTGTTTTCACAAATTCCAGTGTGTTTTTCCAGATGTGTTTGTGTGTCTCACACTACGAACCATGTTGAGAAAAGCAGATCATAGAATGAGGACAAAGAATCTCACTAGGCACAAAAGAGTAAGAAGGCAAGAGGATGCAGCGACTTGGCAGGTCATTCCCAGTGCACCCTGCTTCGCCTGATAAGGATACCTTTGACAGTGGCTGATGCTGCTGTTGACGCACCTCCGTGCGTGCTGCAGAATCGCTAGGGTTTGGGAAAGGAATGATAAGGAGCACAATGAATAACTAACAAAGCTTCTTTGATGAATGCAGTCATTTGCATTACAGCACAAATAGCTTCGCTCCTGATGGGAGAGTGGCATACCTAAACCACAAATATTGTATACATATGGTACTTTAATAACATATAATGGCAATAGTAAATAGAATGAGAGTTTGGTGGGTGGAAAATTTTAATTCACTACGGTATAATTGCATAGAACACATTGACCCAGAAAAGGATATTTTTGATGTTATTGGCCTCAAAAACTAATGAGGTTTTTTTTTTTGGGGGGGGCGAGGGTATGAGGGAAAATATCTGTAATAATAGTATATTCTTTCAAAAACCATGATAGTTGAAATTAATGAACAATGTGTCCTTTATATAAAGGTTTTAAGCGATGATTCACAATTGAACTGTTTGCCTAAGTGCTATAGAAATGCTATTTCACCTCACTTTGTTCTTACCCTACTCAGTAGGAAAAAATGCAAGGAGGTTTAAGTATACGAGGTTGAATGAGAGGGATTTTCTGGGTTCTAAACTCTTTCAGAGGATGCAATTGGATATATTTGTCACTATGATGTGGTTTAGCCATTTGTCCAGAACACAGCAGTGATTTGCAGATTGAACTTATCTACTTTTTTCTCACCACAAACCAGAAATATAAAACTGTGACCCAGAGCTGGCCACAAGCTGCAGCTTCACTCTGAGTTTTGATCTACTGCTGATGATAACTGGTGACTCCCAGCTCATAATGCAGACAGCCCCAGGGCACTCCACACATTCTGACCAAGTAAAAGCTAATATAAAGTAAGAAATTATTTATTCCACAAATCACTCCTAATTCATCGTATGTTCCCCTTTATTGTGGGTAAACTAGTTACTATTCTTACTGAAAGTTTCTCTGCCCCTTTCAATTAAGTAGTGGATACCTTCTATAACCTTTGATATTCTAACATTCACGCAGCAAATATATACTGAACATTTATTATGTGCTAGGCATTGCATTTCAGTGATAAACAAATAGAAATAGCATTCTTCCTCTAATGGAGAAGGAAACAGCATATCTGCAACCTAATGTGAGGGATACTGTTATTGAAGTATGGGCAGAGTACCATGAGAACACAGAGAAGAAAGGGACAATTTCAGAGAATACACAGCTACTCCTTAGAAATGTGGAAACTAAAAATAAGTCAGGGAACATTTAGCAAGACCCCCCAATTTAATTCCTTATCCCTTGGGTAAAGTGGTTGGATCATTAAAAATTTTTGGAAAAATTTTCCCTGGACTTATGTGGGCATCAGCAGGCAACATTTCCTCACCCATGGAAACGAGAGAATGTCTCCCCTTGTAAAAGATTCCAGAGTATCGTTCCCCTCTGTAGATGAAGCTCAAAAACACTGAGTTGAACTAACATGAACTAACATCACAGACAGATATTCTTAACTGAACTTTAACTAAAGGAAAACCACCAGAAAGACTAAAATATCACTTTCCTTTCCTAAAAATGTACCTTCTTTGCTCATTCCCATTTATATACTGCAAGTATATATTCTTAAGTAAATTCTTTTCATGCTTTCTCCTTTTGAGTTGTAGGAAATATGATTAATTTTTTAAACTTTCCAGGTCTTTCACTAAGCACAAATGTTAACGTGCGCGTATTAGAATGTAACCTTTGCAAAAAGGCATTATATACAAGCTAAATGTACTCCATAATTTCTTCCCCTCATGTATATTGACTAATTAGAAATAATCAGAATCCATTCTATCACAAACAATCTGGTAAACTTCTTTTTGTTCCCTTTTGGTTTTTGCCTTTGATTTTTGTTACTCAAATCATCTGCCCTTGCATCCAGTTATAGCCATCCTTTCTTCAGTTACTTTGTGGTGCATAGTAGTTTTCCTGAATGTTACAATAATGGGATACCAGGAGAAGAAGGATTTCTCTTCACAATTGGGGGCAGCCTTTAGAAAACTGTTTTTTCTTCTAAGTATTTTAGTAACATCATTTTGCCTAAATAACCTGCTAAAATTAATGTCTTTGAAAAATGGCATGCTGAGAATAGTTGAGAAATTATAAAAGAAAAACTATAATTAGTGAAAGAACTAGATAACCTGATGTTAATCAAATGCTTAAAACCAAAGAATATCAACTTACGTTGTTGCTAGTTGGCTTATTCTATGTGTATCTTACTCTATATATGCACAATTATTTTCTAAATTCTAGTTTAGCCGTAAGTGGAAATAAACAGAGTTAAAGTTATCTGTATCATTGTGTTCTTTCTACTAAGTAGACTCTGTCATAGCTTTTGAAAAATTTCTACTTAAATTTGGATTTTTCCTACAAATTAATCAGTCCAGATCCCTTTCTTGTTGCTATTAGTGTGTCTGTTATGTTAATTCGGATGTTCCACAGACTGGAACATCAGATTAAAAGATTGATAAACTGGTCTGTAAAATAACAGTAGAGTTCATTCTTACAGATTCCCCTCTGCCCAAAGCCTTGTCATGGGCACTAGAAATCTTTGACATTTATTTTGACTAAGGCTCAGGGTTATTTTGGGGTCTCTACTGAGTTTTATATAGATGAATTTGCCAGGAAAACTTCCAATTTTTTTTTTTTTTTTAGATTTTTGGCTACAATCGAGATCTCTACGTATAGTCTTTCACCAATGACATAATTAAATAAATCACCCTCATTTTTAATAAATGTATGTTAGTGGTGATAAGAAAGGTCAAAATTATTTTGATAATGATCTTCTGTAGTAGGGAAAAAATAACTAAGGATTGGATACTCTCTCCTATTGGCGGGAGACCTTCCTCCATATGATTCAGAAACCCAAGCTCCTTCCATCTTGTGTCTCTCATTCCCTGTGGCTTCAGAATCCTCTGTTTCCAGCTAGCAGAAAGGGAAAAACAGGAGAGTAGAAAATCCCACCCACTTCTTAAAAGACAGAAATGTTCGATTCTGCTCTTACTCTATTGGCAAAAACAAGCCACATAACTACAGCTGGACTGTGGGGAGTCAGAAATATAGTCCCTAAGTAGCTGAATATAAGCCACAACCCCACACTGGGACAGCATGACTTTATGGTAGATAACTAGCCACCTCAGCCATAGGTAATAAAGAACCTGGAAGTCTGAAAAATGAGAGAAAAAACACAAATAGATGAGAATACACACATGCAGATAAAATCATCTAGCTGTATCAATATGCAAATTACCTACTAAATAACACTCCTGATTGAGTTAATAATGTACTCGAAGTATTGTTTTTTCAGTAATGGTGGTGGTTTGAAATGACCCCTATCCAGATAGAAAAATGCATGTCCAAAGCTATTGTGACAGAGAAACTTTCTTAAGTGATAAAGCCTGCATTAAACAACTCAAATGTTGTTAAAGTAAACGCATGACCAAAGAATAAGAGTAATTTTTTAAACCAATGCCAGGTTCTTTTTTTCTCACTCTTGCTAAAGTTATTTAAATATGTTTTATTAGTTTATTTGGTTTTGCTGTTTACTGTTTATTATTTTCTATTGTCACATCTAACAGGTGATGTCAAGGAGAAACATGAAACTCAGTTTCTAGAGTAAATTATTTTTAATGCCATATCTGAAAATACACTAGGTAGTTGAATTGAGCTTTAAAAAAAAAGTTTATTTTTTATTTTGCCAGAGAGGGGGATTTTTCTATTGGCTTGTGTTTTGAATCATTGCCTCGTACATAGTAGGTATTTAACAAATATTAGATGAGTTTAAATAGGACTTTTGATGATGTTATTGGTGATGATGATTGTGATGATTTTTATGCAGAAACTCAGAGATAGTTGTGTGGATTAATGAGTGTTGGTTGAAATTGTTTTAGCTCTTATGATGAATTGTATCATCATAATAATAATCATTATTATTATTATAAAGTGAAAATTATAAATATAAATCATTGATAAAAACAGGCTGGGACTATACTTCATTTAAAATAGAATGTGTTGCTTTTATAAAAATTTCTTTATAGAAGTCAATTTTTTTAGAATACATTTTAATACTTAAGATTCCTTTGAGCATAATTAATTATATTTCTAATAAATGTCAATATAATTGATAGGTGACAAATCATCAATAAGTTAGCTCAAGTAAAAAGTACATATATTTAATAACTATTATTCTGCAATACTTGCTAAAAAGATCTAATTATATTTGAGATATTTTATATCACACAGCATTATTTGTTGATCAACTGTGACAAAAAGACGATAGATACCCTTTCATGGATATATATTTGTGCTGTAGAGCATTTTACTTCCTCAGGAATTATACAAAGCAATTCACTTTCTGTGAAAGCATTTTAAAAAGTATTCTAGCTGCCATTTACTTAACATAGCTAAAAATTGAGTTTTTACTAAGTATCAGGTGTCACTCTCAGTTTTAAACACATTAACTCATTTGGTCTTCCTAGTAGACATATGAGATGGTAGTAATATTACTTCTATTTTAACAGTGAGGAAACTGAGGCATAGCATGATTAAATAGCTTGCCCATAGCCGTTACATTGCTCACTAGTGAAATGGGACTTGAACCAAGGAAGTCGAACACCACAGGCCTTGCTCAGAGCCACACTAAAGCTGCCTCTCTACTAAGAACAACCAAAATGTTGATTTTTAAGGTAATATTTACATAATAGTTTTTGCAATGTATCCAAATAAGCATGATATTATTGAGCAACCAATAATCAAATGGAATGCATATGTAGTTCATTGCTACATATAAAAGACAAAAGGTAATATCCCTTATTTCTCTTGATTTGAAAAATGTTTTTTGATCTTAGAAGACTCTTAGAGAAGTTAAGGCATGAGAAAAGGAAGAGGAAAAAAAGTTGAGTGCTATTTTAATCAGCTTTATAAGTTAACTAATATGCTATTCTTTTTTAAGTAAAGCATCCTAGAAAAGACAAACTATATTGAATTGGACCATATATAAAATTGCCAGTTTTATAGGTCAAAAATGGTCACATATTGACAATTCCATATGATTCAAATGATTACCAACCAAATACTACAAGTATTATTAAAGAGTGGGTCAGAAATTATGATACAGAAAATGCAAGGATTCAAAAGAAGTCATTCATGGTCCTAGTCACGAGGGCTTCCAATGTGAGTGTAAGAACAAATCGTACATACCTATAAATGTAAATGATACCACTCAGAAGATGTTACAGAGTGAAATCATGTTCAAATGCAGGGCTCAGAGAGCTTTCCCTGTAAAAGCAATAACAGCACAAGGCAGGAATGAACTTCGGGCTTTTAGAAAGGGCCCTGCAATCTCCCTGAAGCTGCCAGCACCACTGTGAGTGCTCCTGCCTTACATCAGTAACCTCTGCCTGCATGACCCGCGGAAACTGCACATACTCTGAGTCTTATACCCCGAGTTAAGCTTGACTCCCGCTAATGTCCCTCATTATGCACTTACCCACTCTAGGCCAAGCACTGGTGACCTGCCTCAGTCCCCAACCACAGCCCTGCCTCCAGCATCTGGCCTTTGTCTCTATCTCCTGTATGCCCTGAAGCTCTCCCCAGTACCATGCTGATACCTTGATAGGACTCAACCTATTAAGTAGCTGTTATAAATATTATCTAATAAAATCTTTCAAAGTGACCAGACCAGTTAGTATCATAATATTAAGGAGAAAGAGTATTTGAGAATCAAACTATTTAGAGATAGCTTCACTGACATGAATAAGCCAGAACAGAGATTTGAACTGGTAGAATGTAGATGAATAGAGACATAAAAGGATATTCAGGCTGTGGAAACAACACAGAGGGGCCCATGGCCTTGGTGGGGAGGGTAAGGAATCATCCCATCAGAGCGAAGATTTCCTGAAGTTGGAGATAGAAGAGAAAGGTGAATTAAAATAGTTTATATTAAGTTTTTAATGTCGGGTTGAGGGCCTTGAGTCACAACCAGTAGTTGCTACCATGTACTGAATATTTCCTATGTGCCAAGTACTTGACATGACATCTTTAATTTTTTAATTTTAGCAAATTAGAGAATTCAGTTATCAGTTCTACAGATAAGAAGCTGCCATCTAGAGAGGATAAGTATCTTATCAAAGGCTAATTTTTAAAGCTTTTTAGTTAATCACTTTTGAAATATTTACTATAGAACAGGCTCAGATGTAAGTGCTTAACAAAAATTAACTCAAACTACAGAACAACCCAGTGAGGCAAATAGTATTATTATTATTCATTATTATTATTCTCCTCTCGTATTAGAGCTAAAAGAGGAACCCTGGAGTTACCTAATTTGCTCAAAGTCTTACAGTTTTTTTTTAAAGCTGAAGCCAGTATTCAAACACAGGAAGTCTTGCTTCGGGGTCTGTGTTCTGCATTCTGCTAATAGTTGTAAAATGAGGGGGCAGCAGGGCACTAACAGTTTTGAGCAATATAATTACATAACCAAAGTGACATGTAAGTGTTATTAAATACTTATGTGGGAAGTCAGGTGGAAGATTAAATCTACAATTTTAACCTGAAATGAGTGAGACCTTGAGTGAACAATGTTGGTGAGAACAGAAAGAGAAAAGAACATGAGAAATATTATGAAGGAAGAATAAAAGCAGATGTGGGAACTAATTAGATATGAAAGGTAAGTGTGAAGGAGTAAAATATGATCCTGAGGATGTAAACCTGACTAGCAAGAATTATACTACAACCTGCTGAAATAAAAAATAATAATAATAAATTGCAAGAAACACTTAGAGGCAAATTTTGTGCCCTGACTGAAAAATGCAAGTGGAAATATCTAGTACAGCACTAGAGATAGATACCTAAAGTTCCCATTTTACATTAAATGTACTTATATTGTATTCTATGGCATGTTTCTATACCTGTTTCTCCTACCTAGAAGTGATTTCTAAGCCCTCATCCCTGGACCTGGTAACATAGTATGCTCAATAAATATGATGACATGAATAAGGATTATTCAGATAATAATGATAGCTGTGGTCTTGAGTCTCCAAAGAAAATAGAGAAATGAGAATCAGATATCAGCTTTCTCTTTCTTCTGGAGATTATGGTTTCAGCTCTTTTTCTAGCAGATTTAAAACTTACAACCTATGATACTGTAGAGTAAAATCATCAAATGTTTAACAAAATATTACCTGAGAATTATCTTAATGGTTTAGTAGTTGGAATCAATACATGTCTATTACTCTCATGTCTTTAATTGTGTTTATCTAGAGTATTTGGTTGTGAGGCTGTAAGAGGTGTCGAGAAGCAAATTCTTTGTAGCTCTAAATGGTATTGTAGGAAACTCTCCTAAGAACAGCCAGGTATTGGAAGTGACTTTTATTTCTCAATTAAAAACGGCAATACATTTTTACCATGTGATCTTCTGAATCTAAACAACCCAGAAAAGCAGATTGATGGCGTAGTATTAACCGTTCACATTTTATTTATTTCATACATAATATCATAAAAAGTATGATGCTTCTTCTACGCTTGTAATGTTTGAGATGCCTTAGAAACCTGGAATTCCTACGTGGTGTCTTGAATAGAATACTTAGAGAATCTTTTCTATTATTCCCTTTGCTCTCTTCTCCCTGTTTTCTTCTGCTGGCCTCCAGGGGTATATGTTGTCTGTACCATTCATTCAATACATGCTATTCAGTATTTTAAGCTGTACTTTCATGCATAGAGAATTTCAGCTCCTTGAAGATACCAAGTTTCTAAGGATTCTCCGCAGCACCTGCAACTCTCTCATACACACCACAACCCTGTGCTCACAGAGCATGTCCCAATGCCATTAACAGTTGTCAGCTTTTCAAGATCCCAAAGTGCCTTGAAAACAGTTTTTTAGTACCCCCTATGAATCTGATATTTTCCTATGATTTTTATAATTGTGAATGCATTGTACGTGAAGAAAGAAACATGATATTAAAATGAAAATTGTCTGTAGAAATGTGGTTGTAAAGCAAAGTCAGTCTCTTCAGGGTTTGCTCTAATACAATTTCTATGCCAATTTGTTTCTATTTACTTGGTTGACTTTAAAGTTGTCATAGCTGTTGTTCGCTGAAAAATTGACTGAAATGACTCATTTTCATAGTACATATTCATTGCTAAAAAACAGCTTAGCAAACCAGTAGAATCACAATTAGAAATTAAAATTAGGAGGCTTGTATCTCATTTTTTTTCTAATTTGTTAGATGGGATCCAAAATGAACTGGTGTTTAAGCACCATCCATTATACAAACTGTATTACGGGACCACTCAAATCTGAAACAGATGACCCTTTTATTTAGCTATTGCTTTACTCATTTTGTCCTCTTTGAATGTTTGTTTTCCTCAGGCAGAGAGATCTATACTGCCTTCCATTCAGACTGTTCCTTTCCCAAGAACACACTGAAACAAACCTTTGGTCTACTCTAAGAGCTTTGTTTGTATTATTTATAAAAAAGCTCGTCGTATCCAGGTGTTTCTCCCTTGCAGGAAGGTGGCACCTTGTCAACAGCTCTGAAAGCAAAGGAAAATTGACAAGCCTGAGCATCTAATGTCCTCAAACTACCTGTTAATGATTGTGGTTCCCATGCCTGTCTGGCATCCTCAGTCTCTAATTAAGCATCTGCGGTAGCTGAAAAGCCAGGCTCTTAATTGGGAAGCTGAAGATGCAAGGCAGGTTGCAATTTCTGCCAAGACATGTTATCTGTCAGGCCAACCTTCATCCCCTAGTCTGCACACTTACATTTGTGTTTTGTTATTCTGCAGGCCCCCAAGGAGACAAGGAGGTTATTTGGCCAATATCTGAATATACAAAAGTCATTTTGCATGTGGAACTTTTAGCTCCATGAATAACCTCCTACTGAACCAGGATCCGTGACGAATTTAGTCCTAATTGCACCTTATTCTCACCCTTCCTCCACACCTTCCATTAAGATATATTGTCTAGGACACATGCAGGAGATCTGTTTGCAGCTATCTTTTACATAGAACTGATTGTTTAATTGCAGATTAAAGATTAATGCAAGTATAATGATTCCATGAGGACACTTCAGACAAAAGCATCCTGCATCAGGCTGCCTGCCTCCATTTTTCAATTTGACCATAAATTTGGCTGGGAATTAAATAGTAAGTAGCCGTGATTGCAACTCTGGTCTCTGAAGGCACTCACGGGAATGAAAATAAATGAACAGGCTCTCACACAAAGCATGTTTCATTATGGTCATTAGTGGGCAGATTCTCAGCAGTATTGAAGGTGAAATTGTCTAGAAGAGATGTCGGCACATGTCTGTTTAGAATAGCTGAAGAGGATGGTGAAAAGTATGGAAGCGGTCTTGGATGTGGAAGGATTGCAGCAAACTTTTTGAATTTTAATTTCTTTTGTTTATTAATACTATTTAAAAAGTTTTGGGCATCAGCAATGGGTTACTATGTTACAGAGCCACATAAAAACTTATTTTATTTAGATTCAGAATTGGTATGATATAGAATATAAATATAAATGATGGTTATTTGATAAATATACCAGCTCTGCATAAAACAGCCAAATAAAAAACATTAGAGATAAATGTGACATCATGAAAAGCTCACAAGGGTATTTACCATATATCTGGTAATGATTTTGATTGGAAAATGCTTATCTTTGAATTTCTCTTATATTTTCCAAGTAGGAGAGTTTTTCCTTGAACCTCTGGCTTTGTGACCTGTTGGCAATCCATTGAAAATGAAATTAAATATGTTAATTTAAAGATCCCTAACATACACTAACTTATATGAGTTATGCTATTATTTGGAAAGCTGGATTTTACTCTTTACAAAAGAATAAAAGACCAGAGACTGTTCCTATTATAATTTTAATATGTTTTAAAACATTATTACCTATTGATAATTTATAGGAATCCAAGACGCAAACTTCTCATGTTCTCCACAGTCATAGAAGTCTTGTTACATGAAGGGACCAAACATAATTGTAATCACAATGACCCAATACCGATAGCATCAAAAAAACTAAAATAATGTATAATTAGTGAGTTTGGTCTCTTAAATAAGAAACATTCTCTCTCTCTCTCTCTCTCTTTCTCTCTCTCTCTGTCTCTCTCTGTCTCTCTGTCTCTCTGTCTCTCTCTCTCTCTCTGTCTCTCTCTCTCTCTCTCTCTTTCTCTCTCTCCCCGACTGTTCATGATATCCAGGAAGCTCTCCTGAGAAAAATTAAAGGAGCTATGCTAAAGCTTAATAAACCTTTTGTTAGAACCATATTGCCTCAGAAACACATCCAATGCCAAGCTTTAACCAGATGTTCTAAGTTAGAATTCTAAGGGGAAAATAATAGTGCTTTTAGTTAGTTTCTAATGAAAAATAAGGACCAAAGTAATCCCTATCTCCCTTCCCAAAATAAAAGCAACTTGTTGGGGGGTGGGGGGAGTTAGTTTTGTTTCTGTTATGAAATCCATTCAAATATTCAACATCACAATTACCATGAAGATTTCAGAATAAGAAATAATGACTTTTACCAATGCCATATTATTAAAATTAATGGTATATCATTGATAAAAAGATAAAAAGAATGTGACCATATCCTAATTTGGATGTGGGTATAGGTTTTCAATTGATACATAGAAAAAAAAAGCTAACTTCCTTGAGATTGGGGCAGTACTGACTCGTCAGGATACTAAAGGAGATGACACAGTATTTTTTTAATTTCAATTTTATTACAATTCAATAGATCGGTGAACATCCATTTTTACTTAGTTTCATTATTACTTCAAAATTCTTCTATGGCTGAGAGAATGATTGAGTAACTTCTCATGTGCATAGGATTATTTTATCAAAAAGGTTAACTAGCTGCTCACCATTTTCACTGATGAGTGAGCAAGAAGAAATAGTTTAAATTGAAGTAGCAGGTCTCTAAGTTGCATGGGAATCATGATCGTCAACATCATCATCTGTCCAAAGCTTCCTTACACATGAGTTCCTGCTGTACACAAGGAAAAGCACTTCTCTGGAAAGATGGTTAAGTGCAAGAAAGGCTTAACCAGAGAAATTCCAGAACACCTATTATATAGTTCTCTTCATAGAAATAGGCATGTCCCTTTGGTGAAGATTTCAATAACAATTTTACATTAAAGAAAATGAGAGCCCAGAGAGTGTAAGAAATATGAGAATTAAAATATACACATATTAAAAACATGTTTTCCATCCTTAAACTGATCATTTGATCCACCTCGCTGTTTTATCAACTCCAAATAACTTTTCTATTAAATATGAATCACCATCATCGATCCATAACTTTCTAAAACTAGATCAAATGACAGTGTAATTTCGAAGAACCAAGATAGTTAATCTCTTGTGACCATGTAATTCTTCGCATGTTTTAAGTTTGTATGTTTCAAGCTTATTATACATTGGTACAGAATTTTTCTTCTCTAAATTAACTATAATGATTGGAAGTTCAAGGACATGATTTCGGATATGTTAGCATTTCCTTCTCTCAGTCACAATAGCCATCTCTTTTACCAGCCACCTGTTAAGAGAGCAGCTGGCCTATTTATTACCTCAATGGCTTCGGTATCCTTCCGAGGTAAAGCTAGTTTATCAATCCCATTCTAGATTTGATCCTGGTCATAAGACATTAGGCTGACATTAGCCAACTGCTAAGCCACCAGATGGTTGGCATATTTTAGACAGTCAAATTAAATTGGAATTGAGATTTGGAAATCTTAGGTAAAATTTACTCCTGCCCTTTTGTTTTATATTCATCTATTGTACTAAGAATATAGGTTTTCAGTAGAGTAACGGATTTTACTGAGATTTCAGTTCTTTGGGAAACATCTAGATTGAATGTCAAAACATAACATGCTATGAAGATACAAACTGTTAATAAGCAGGTTTTATTTTATATCCCAGATGCCCTGTGGGAAGATTTCCTACTAAGTGTGTTACCTCTGCACAATGTAGCCTTAATGGAGGTAATAAACAAAAACAACATTGCTATTTAAGTGTTTCCCAACGTCAGGCTCAGCTACCAAATAGAAACTTTTACATAAACATTTTATAGTTTCTTAACTCCTCCCCTGGAAGATATTCTTTCCAGATAACTAACATAGAGAGAACAAGATAAAGGAGGAGAAATACAAAAAGATACTTTGCTCAAATGAGAGCTCTAGGTGGGTAATGCTGATACCCTATAGAATAGAAGACAGATAAAATTTCAATGGAGAAGATAGACTTCAAAACATGGCTAAGAAATTATCTTGTTTGCTAGACTGAAAAGCCTCATGATGTCAGGCAAATAAAATATAAATACCAAAACGAAATCTTAAATTACAGAAACCATATTTTGTACCTGTTCGCCTCACTAGTATCTATTACATTGCCCTCCTTAGATTAGCCATTTACTACTAGGAGTTTGTGGATAATATGGGTCAATTTACTAGGTAAAGAAGAATGAGTCGATTATAATAATACCTTATATTTGTAAAGGGCTTTTTAGTTTTATCACTTTTTTATGGCTACAAGTAACAAAATACTCCACCAAAGGTGGATTAAATATGGGAGTTCATGTTCATTTTAATCACATAAAAACATGCCAGGAATAATCATTCCCAGCCTGGATCCATGAGTTATTGATGTCCAGGCATTGGGTTAGCTTCCCTGTCTTTCTCTTCATTGTCACAAATGGCTACCATATCTCTAAGTACCATATCCTCATGAAGCCAAACCCGAGGTAGAAAGACAGAGAAGGTGATTTTCTTTGCCATCTCTCTCTTTTACCAAAATGAAAAATCCCAGAAATACCTCAGTAGATTCCCCCCAGAAATAGTTGAAACCAGTATAGGATTTTATGCCTATCTCTTAGCTATTAAGGAAGCTGTAAAAGAAGTATCTGAAGTATGTTGCCTCTAGCATGGGAGCTGGGGTTCTACAAAAAGGAAGAAGGGAATGGCTCTGGATGGGCAACCAATAGTATCTGTCACCAGGTAAGATTCAGAGTCAAGTAACCATCATTAAGTACCTACAGTGTCAGGATTCAGACTAGCTGCTTTCACGTGTGTTGAGTCATTTATTTCTCATAGCAATCCTGTGAGGTTAGTAGTAGTTTCCATCTTACAGAATAAGAAACCGAGGATCAGAGAGGTTAGAAAATTATCAAAATTAACCAAATAAGAGAGATGAGATTTAAGTTCCTCTTATAAGGCCAAGACCAGCATGTTTTCTACTGTACCTCAGCTGATTCTCAGAGCAGAAAATTTTAATGACAGGTAAAGAAGAAGAAAAAAAACCTAACCAGAATAAGATAGGGTAGTATGCCTAATATATAGTAGAAAGAGAACAGGGACAGCACAAGTAAATTGGCCTTCTAATAGTGAGGCTGTTTATAGGGGGTGGGGAACTAGGAACATCCATTAGAGATTAGCCCAGGATCAGCAATAAGAGTGTTAAGAACTTTTCAAAATTATGTAATTATTTCTATTTATGTAAACAGAAAAATAACTTTTTGAAAAATTCATCCTGATATTAAGTGTGTATATATATACACACTTTGAGAAACAGTCATGAAATAGAATTTAATTTATGTAGATCCTAAAGGATAACCTGTATTGCAGCTGAGCTTTTAAATATTCTAAAATTTTACATTCTATCCTCTTTGTCAAATGGCAGATAGTAGGCATCCTCCATAACCAAGGATTATAGTTTTTCTGTATTTTAAATTTCCTTTCTTTGTGATCCAAAAAGTAGCAATATATTTTCATTCTCTCAATAAGTTTACACAAGACTTCAAAGAGAAGAATATCAAAAAGAGTGAAAACTAATACATATCTCTTTTGATATTTTTTAGATTCTTATAGTGCCTTAGGACTTCTGGAGAGCAGCTTTCTAAACATCTTTTTTTTTTAAGCAGTTGAGAAGAAAGGAGAGGGTGGCTTAAATTCCCCCACCCCCCATCTAGAGAGCTTCAGAGCAGTGTATAGAATTGATGTATGACATGCTGTTCCTTTGTAAAGGCATCAAGAATATTAGAATACTTCTATTATCTGTGCTTAGCCTCAAGCTTCCTTTAATGATCCTCTCAGATCTTATAAGAACTCAGACTAAATTGACTGTATGAGTTCAAATGGTAGCAACACAGTGATAATTAATGGTTCTTGTCAGGATCCCTAAATTATGGAACCTAACTGTAAGTTTTTTTCTCCCTCTTGAAAGTTCTTGGGCAGTGTCTTAAAGCACCTAATCTTTGTTCTGATATGCCTTCTCCAAAGAAAAAATAAACGACCAACCAAGTAGAAATTCCTTGTGGCTTAATTCAGAGTCTAATATTACATACATTACATTTGTATGATTAGAGCCCTCTTCATCTGCCCCTTGAACTTATTTCATCTAAATTTTTTGTGCATTTTTATCTTTGTTAAATTTGTTCTGCATCCCACTCTGAAAAAAATATATTCTGTTAAGTAGGGAAATAGGTAAAAAATACCTTGAATTTATGTGTAAGATCCTGCTCTTCCTGTTAGACCCATCAGAAAAGTTCAACAAATTTTTAAAAGAAATAGAATAAGGACCTGCACTATATAGAGAACTTAGGAGTGTCTTATAGTAAAATTAAGGGAGCGTTATTCCTTATAACTGGATTTTTCTGCCCTACTATATAGTGTGAAATTAAGAAGAGGTATTTGGAAATACTCAAATAGTCCTAAGAGATCAAAGCAAATCCATGTGACTTTTCGAACTTAAATCTCCCTTAACCATAATTGCAGAATTGAAGAGGTCATTTATGTGCTGGGTTCTTCCCACTAAAACTAACTAGAGCCTTTTCTTATTTTAATACAGTAATTAGAAGTTTTGGTTCAAATCTTGACCTTGATAAATTAGCTACATGACGAGACAAGTCACTTAAAATCACTGCATCTGTTTTTTCAAGCACCCAAAAAAGTATAATAGGAGAATTATCTCACCACAAGGAGTGTTTTTACCAATTACATGCTGAATGCATATAAGAAAAATATTTACCACTTGATGACTAGTAAGTGCTAAATAAATGTAAAATGTGATTGCCCACATTTTCCTCTCCCTTGCTATAACCTTGACTAAACCAAGGAGTACAAATATCTACCAGACAGCTCTGTCACTGAGATTTAATACAAACTAACTGTGTGATTTGGGGCTACTCAGTCTTTATGATTCTGTTTTCTTAATTCTAAGGTGAGGTATTTTTGTTCAAATATTCTTCGTGGGCACATTGGCATTTTACTAGGAAGTCACCACAAGATGACAAACACCAGAGAAAAGCATGTAGGAGGTCAAGTGTGTCTACACACTAGTTTGTCCAATGACTTTTTGTGTTCTTTCCTAGTCTAACCTCCCTCTGGTCATCCAAGGTTGATCCTTACCTTACTTTCCAAGTGTGACACCCTAATCATTCTCACACTTTAAAACTTGCCCCTTCTCTTCAGTCTCAACGTCCTCCTGGAAAAATGTGCTTGCCCTAGATCCAGGTTTCTTAATATCTAAATCTTGCCATTAGTTAATCTGATTAATTCATCTATAGTAAAGTGCAGAGAATGCTAATATGTTACTGTTCCTAGACAAGATATGTGTTGAATTCTTTTAAGTTGGGGGAGGGGAGTGTGATGTTAAGGAACAGTGAGAAGTTTCAGGCTCCATGGCAGAGGATGCTATTAGGAGAACAGGAAGAAGCCCACTTCTGGGCAGGAAACTTGCATCATCTTGTACTTGGTGCAAGCCAAATCAGACAGTCTGTACCCCTTACTTGTCCTGAAATGACTAGATCCTAGAGACTGACTATTCCTGTGGGTTAATTCCGGTACGGAAATGACATGTCAGGAAATTCCCAGCATGCCAGGATTCACTGGAAGTGTTACTATTCTTACTGTCACCTGTTTCCTATGTTACTATTTGTGTTTGGTTTGAAATGCAATTAGAGACAAAGAAGTTTAATAATTCCTATATCTGCTTTTGCTGCAACAGAATCTCAAAGCTAAATTTAGCAAGAAATATAAAGTTATGCTATTAAATTATTTTTTAAAATGTATCACTTAATGAAATAAATTAAGACAAAATACTGTTAAAACAGAACTGAAAAGTGACAATAACTTTTCAATATTTCTATGTGAAAAATCACAGACAATAGTTTCCAGTTTTATAGTAAGATAGAACAATAGAAAATCATGGACCTGTGTTATAATAACGTTCTGTTTAAAAACAAACCATTATTTCAACTCTTTGTTGCTGAAAGTTTTCATGTACAGCCTAGATGACCACTTGGCATAGAAGCTATAAAAAACATTCAAATATTGAGGAGCAGTTAGACAGAATGGCTTACAAAGCCCCTTCTAACACTGAAAATTTTGGTAAGATGCCTATTCTGTTAAATCCATTGTTTTGAATACTTCTTTAATTGAGTTGGGAATAAAAAAAAAAAAATACCAGGAAACAATATAATTTGGTGGATAAGAAACTTAGATTTTGAGTCAGCTCTACTGGGTTCAAATCTCATTGCTTGCAGAGCTTTATTATACAACATAAATAGAAATATATAACTTTTATCTCTTTTCTCATCTGAAAAATAGGTGTAGTCATAATGCCCAAATCTAATAGAGTTATTGCAAAAATTGAATTAAACAAGATTGTATTTAATACTTCATGTTCAACAAAGTAAGAGCTCAACGAATAAGATTTTACTGCTTGAGTGGACAGTCTACCTGGAGGTTGCGAGAGAAATGGCACTAGCATGGCAGCAACTGGAGGAATGTGGGTGATGACAGAGAAGGAGGAGGCAGATTGACCAAGATAGGAAAGTAGAGAATGAAAATAGGAAAAATAAATCAAAGTAAGAAAAGCAGGGAAAGCTTTCTTGGGAAGACAACGAATTAAATCTTTGCTCAAATGTCTAGCACCTTCTCAGTGAGACCTACACTGACCACAAAAAGAAAAATTATAACTCCCCTCCCCCATTGTCAGTCATCCTCACAATGCTCTATTTTCTCCATAGCACATAACAAATAGATGAAGTATTTATTATATTTATTATCTGTTTTACATTTCACTAAAATTTAAACTCTATGGGATCAGTGATTTTGTCTGACTTGTTCACTTATGTTACAACAGTGCCTAAAACTGTCTGGCATATGGCTACTGTTCAGTAATTTTTTTTTAATACATTAATGAAAATTGGGGGGAAAAAAAAGAAGAAACTAATCTCAGACTCAGGAAAATTGTTTTCTAATTTTTTTATTTTAATGGTTATTCTCAGTGCTTTGACAGGAGTATAACGTTACACACTAGAAAAAAGGTCTCAACATATATTTTAAATCATTAGCTTTGAGTTTTAACAACACCAATTACTTTCTAGTTTACTGTAACCAACTCTAAATAAGCCTAGAACTTGAAATACTATAAGCAGGGAACCTCAACTATGTGTATTTAAATGTTTACTGTTGTAAACTCTTCAAATTTGCTGGCTTCCAAAAATTAGCTAATTATGCAAAATATCTATTTACTTGTTTGGTTATATGCCAAAAATATTCTTTAATTCATAAGGCTTGTTTCTTGACATGCATTAGAAATACCTGAATCCCTGATATCTAGCAATTAAAATTATAGTGGAAGCAACTAGTGTAGATGAAGCACAGATTTTGTCATACTTGATCATATTTTTCTGTATCACACCCAACCATCCTAATGAGGGAAGATGGAAATGTCTTCTAGCTAAAAGGTGAGTGTTTTCTCAAATTGAAGTTCTAAAGTTGAGAAAGTAGTTCCTTGTTGGGTAAACATAGTAATTGACTTTTATAGCCTTTTAGAAAATACATATGTATGCATCCTTCTTAAATCTAGAGAGAAAATGCATTATATATGAATGAATGAATAAGATATGAGTCTTCTATGTTACTTTTCATCAGCATCCAAAATAACAGTATGCAGTCATGTCAAGAGCTCCAAATAGCTAAGTACTATTTCCAGAACAAGTGTTACAGGTATTGTTGTTAATCTGGTGATGTGTCACAGCCTTTTCATCCTGTAAAAGTACATTCTGTCATTCTTTCCACATTTCTTTATTCAGCATCCCAAATTTTGTCCCAAGTCAGCAATGCAGTGAAGTGTTCAGATAATCAACATGGAGCAGAGCATTTCTAGGAAGAACATATGGAATTTCAAACAATTTTTAAATTTATATTAACAATGTTTAGGCTGTTATTTATTAGGGTCATATTATAACCATATGTAAGCTTCATTACTTGAGGAGGATATGGAAAATTTAAATAAGTTTAGAGGAAATTATAAATTGAATAGGAAATAGAAAATGAGATCTAAAAGGAAAAATTATTTTTTTATTTTATTTTTATTTTTATTTTTAATTTTATTTTATTATTAGTTTCAAGTGTACAGTATGTTGGTTAGACATTTAAACAGTTTATGAAATGATCCCCCTGATTGCTCTCTCTCTCCTCTGGCTCTCCACCTAGCCATTACGTTAATGTTGACTGCATTCTCTATGCCGTGCTCCCCATCCCCATGACCATGTATCAACTGCTAATTTGTACTTCTTTAACCCTCCACCCCTTTCTTCTAACTGCCCAATCCCCCTCCCCTCTTGCTGTCACCAGATTGTCCTCTATATTTGTGAGTCTGTTTTTGATTAGTTTGTTCTTTTTGTTCCTTAGATACCGTGTATAAGTGAAATCATATGGTATTTATCTTTGACTTATTTCACCCAGCATAATAACTTCTAGGTCCATCCATGTCATTGTGAATGGTAGGATTTCATTTTTTTAATGGCTTAGTAATATTCTATTGTATATATGAACCATAACTTCTTTATCCAATCATTTGTTGATGGACATTTAGGTTGTTTCCACATCTTGGCTATTGTAAATTGTACTGCCATGAACATAGGTATGCATAGATCTTTACAAATTATTGTTTGGGTTTTCTTTGTATAAAATTAATGAAACAATATTTATTAGAATAAGCAAGCAGCCAATCATCTGGTATCCAGGTATCCTTGTTTTCTCAATTTTTGTCATTTGGCCATCACCAACAAAGTGTGATTTACTACTTGATGATAGCTCAAAGAATCTGACATAAAGTAAGTAGATGACAGACAAGTAACAGTTTCTGAGTCTCTACTTTAGGACAACACCATGGTGGATGAAGCCTGATAATCACACTTAACTTTTCCTGACTGGCAGAAAAAAACAAATTAGAGCCCTGCTAAGTAATATTGCTTTCTTTTTTATTCAGATATATTTGAGTCAATTTTTTCCCTTAAAATACGACTATAATTATAAAATTTAAAAATACATGAAGCAAATTAATTTCTGTTTTCACCTTTTATGTTATGCAGTGTTTTAACTCTCTTAAAATAAACCCGAGTCTCTGTTAGACCCAGCATTCTTCAACTTTAATGAAGTAAAATGCCATCAAAATGAAGTCTGTGACTTATTTATTTTATAACTGGAAGTTTGTACCTCTTAAGTCACAGGAATATAATGCACAGTATAGGGAATATAGTCAATAATATAATAATTTTGTACAGTGACAGATGGTTACTATACTTACTGATCATATCATAAAGTGTACAAATGTTGAATTACTATGTTATATACCTGAAACTAATATAATATTGTATGTCAACCATGCTTTAATAAAAAAAAATCATACGTACACACACACAAACAAATGAAGCCTAAAACAGCAGTTCTCAACTGGATATGATCTCGCTCTCTAGGGGACATTTGGCAAAGTCCGGAAATATTTTTGGTTGTCACAATAGGTGGCGGTGTGTGTATGTTTCTGTAGGAGTTGCTGCTAGCATCAAATGGGTAGATGCCAGAGATGCTGCTAAACGTTCTCAGTGCACATGACAGTGCCCCACAACGAAGAATTATCCAGCCTAAAATGCCAATAGTGCCACTGTTGAGAAAGCCAAGCCTAAAGGATATTGTGCTATTCAGCAGTTCAGTCACTTAGGAAATCATTTCCACCAGCTGCTCCTCTCTGTGCATCCTGTATTAGAGTAATTGTGGGGGTAATGGAGCAGTAGATGTGACTAGAACTTACCTCCATGTTTGGAATCTCAGCAATTTATACACAGTGTTCAATTTAAGCAATGAGAGCAAGTCAACTCACCATTCTCAAAACTATGTTTTGAATTTGTTATGTTATTTTATTTATTTGGAAAGACTTAGACTTTAGAGATTTTGGATATTTTACTGAGGTTTTCAGTTCTTTCTCTGTAACACAGAACTCTTTGTGACGCTATCATTCAATAAGTCTAGGACATTAGTAAAAATTTAATGGTGACTTCAATTATCCATAATCCTCAGCTTCTAAAAGGTACCAGATTAAATATTTCACAAGGACCAAGTGTAGCCAATAGTTCTATGCCCTGCTTTCTAGTTCACTCAACTATACTTAAGAGAACTTGAAAATCAATAATGGATTCTTCTTGTCGTTGTCTTGCATGATAAGCAGTTTTGCTGAGAACGTAATATTTGGATTTAAGTTAACAGCCATTTTCTATATCCTGTACAGTGATTAATAAATCCAGGCAAAAGGTCGAGAATGAAAAGGATGCCTTATGGTGGGACAACAAAAATGCTGAGAGCCAGTCAAGGCTTTTAATCCCAGCTTTATCACTTGTTGTGTGACCTTGGCAAAAATCGATTAAACCAATATTACCTCTTATTTAAGATGTGGATAATACTTAAATCTCCTGTGAGCAGTGAGATAAATGGTGGTGAAGCAATTAATTTATAAATTGCTAAATAGATTTCGAATATCAAGCATTAACTTCCCTCATCTGTAATGACTTCACATGTGTTCTAAACTTTTTATAACTAAGGTTTCCAGCACTTAAGTAGTTTTCCAATTCTACGTTGGTAACAAATGGTCTAGAATGAGGATTCAAGACTTCGAAACACTAATCCAATGTTATATTTTTGTGTATAACATTTTACTTCTTCAAATTTGTACCATCCAAAAAATCTCTTGAACAAGCTTTCTCAACAGGTCTAAACGTGCCATAATAATCACTCACTGATAAACTGGATAGAGAATCCTTTCGAATGCCACATACATAACAAAATATGATGAATAATTTCCATGTTTTTGTTGAATTCCTACTCTATCTCACATACTGGTTATTTACCTATGTTTTCTCATTACTTTGTCATCACAACTCTTAGAGATCAATATTATCCTCGATGTATTAGAAAAGGAAAACAAGGTTCAAATAATGAAGTGACTAGTTTGAAGTCCCACAGCTGCTCAGGAGCAGAGCTGGGAATCAACGGAGGGCTAAACGTTCACGCTTTCTTTTTCCTTTACTTTACTCTGCCTTTGTGCATTATAATGGTATATTAATACCTTTTCATGTACTGTTTAAGCAACTTGGGCCCTCAAAATAGCACTTTCTCTGTGTCCACAGTTCTTTCTTGTCTACAAGGATATCATGTGCAGCACTGAACATGAAGAAGAGCTACGTGTGGCTCCGGCATATCTCTCTCTGTGTGTCATTCACTCTCTCACTCTCACTTCCCTCTCATTCTCTTCTCAATCAGCCCTTCTCATAACAAGAAGTTTTAAAGAAAACTAAAGAAAATAACTTATGAGGAACACAACTAAAATGGAGAATAAATTTAAAAATGGCATCTCATAGTCCAAGAGAATGAAGTTAAAAAACCATGGTAGCATCATCTCTCTTGTCTTCAGGATTGTCCCATATCTAAGATCCTCTGTTTTGAACTTCTTCTATGTAAATCTCCCTATACATTTCAAGGAATTCCCACATCTATCTATTAGTGTGATCTCATCTCTCAAGATCCATCTTCTCAGCCCCAGCAGTACATACCCTCAGGCCTGACATATTAACATAATCTTCTAAAGGTGGAACAGGGCAGAGTAGGCTTTTGTTCTGTGAGTAGCACAGAATATTCCAGGGCAGACATGGAAACTGCCAGGTTTCGCTACAGAATGAGCAGCACAACTTTACTTTTCTGAGCATCTAGTATCCAGTGTGTAAAATACCACATACACACACACACACACACACACACACACACAAACACACACTCACGCACGCACACACACTCCACATATCTATATTATCCAAATATCAAATGACTTCTCAGAGAAAGTTGTCAAAGTTGTTAATTTTCTTCAATCAGTAAGTGAAGAATTCTGCGAAATTTGGGGAAAATAAAGTAACTGTGACTGCTGCCTTTCACTGTCCAGGTAAACTTTTTTCCCCTTTGCTTTCATAAATAATTTTAGTGGGACATTGGGAGAGCCTGTGTTAGGAGTTGTTAACTAGGAATGATTCTAAAAAGAAAAGACTATCTTGTGCAGTTTTTAAACGATTATCTTTAACACTTTTGTTCTCATTAGAAATACATTTTATATTATAAACCGATTAAGCCCTGAAGACGTCATCATCTATTTGACAAGAGCTACTTTTGATCACATGATAGTGATGGTGGCCTCCAGGAAACTTGCAAATTTTTACCACCATATTTTATTCTCTTCTTTGTCTGGTTCCTAGACCTTTATTAACGCCAGTATAGACTGAATAAACATTTTCACTTGATATAATTTTAATAACCTAATTAATATCTGTTTCTGTCATACATATTTATATGAAGACCACATAACTCCCCAAAAGTTGGAACTTGGGCTATGAATTGATTAGCGTATCAAACAATTTTGTCGGATGCATACAAAAATGTGTGTTCTCCACGATCTTAAAAGATTTTTTAAGCTAAATATTTATTTATTCAACAACTTGTAACTCCTACATATTACTGTAAAAATCTTAAAATTATAAAGCAGTAATGGCAAACTGATAGTTAAATTTCTCATTAAAAAATCTTTAAAATATAGGGAAAAAACCTATCATCTAAGATTAATTTATTGTTTTCTCCTTTATATGCAAAACTCTTGGAATTTAAATCTTGCTTGCAAAAAGAAATCTTAGATCATATGAAAAGCATGTGACAACCTCCCACTAGAGAGTTTCTCTCACAAAAATTGATGAAAGCGTCATAAGAACAAAAATATGCTGTACTTGGCATGGATTCTGGAAGGGCATGCGCCTGGCACTCAGAGTGAAAGCTATCACAGGAAGTGTTTTTAAAGTTGGCTGTTTGATTTAAGCATTTTACCAGGTGGCAGGTGGTAGAAATCTCTGCCATTTAAAAGGAAATGAAGGGCAGGAACTGTTTTACTGAGTTTCACCATCCTAGCATTCGTATTAGGTTGCCGCTACCTGAAGCTCTCTAAAGTATGAGATCTTTGTGGTGCAAGAAAAATCAGACTTCATTTAGCATTCCACTAGTCACTCCTCTTGGATTATTCTTTACACCTTTGAAATGTCCAAGTCACTCTGGGATAGCTATTTGTAAGCTGCCACTGTGAGATGACATTTAAAAAGAATGAAAGGTATAGAAAACATCTTCTCTAAATAAATAAAATCAACCTCAGCTCAAAAGCTGGTGTGGAAATGCTTGTTTTCTTTCCCACTTTTCTGTGCATATGGCATTCTGGAAATTATAAATTCTGTTTTACAGAACTACAATATTTATTACCAGAGGAAAATAGATTATTAATTACAGCCAAAGGCTGCTGTGATTAAATATACAATTAATTAGCTATGCTAAGCTCATCCATCCCAGAGCTCCTAATATTTTCAGCCCGATGATTCTTCTAGTACTTTTAATTAAAATTGTTTTAAAAAGCCACAAGTTAGCTGCATGTGCACTTAAAGTGAAGTTATCTCTTCAGTATTTCACTGGTTTCCGTATGCCATGTAATTAATCTTTAGTGATTAAATGTACATAAAATCATTGGAGATGCAAGGTAATTTGTGCAGACATGGAACAATGAAGAGCTTTTACCAGGCCTTGGCAGGATGGTTTTATCTGCTGAAAACTATTTCAAAAGCATACAGATGGTAATTGTTTAAAGGAACTAAATTTATAAAAATTTGCCCCTCTCTTCCACTCTTCCAAACAAAAGGAAATAAAATTAACAGTATTAGTATAGAAAAATGTTTATGGCAAATTAAATTTAAGAATATGATGACTCCATCTGTAGTTACACTCACTCTGTTGCTCTGTCTTATGTGCTTCCTCAAGGAGATATAGAGCCATGTAAAACAGTTTTCAAAAAGTGTCTCCCCTAACGCCACTGTCTGATTTTACATGCACTCAGATAGACCCAGAACCTTGAGTTGGCTTCCCCTGTCCATACAGTCCAGCTGCTGGTTTGGAAAAGTCCTTTGGTTTGAACCACTCATTGCGACTGTCTACTTAGGTAAAAGCATGAAAGAACCCAGGTGGTCTTTTTCCCCTTAAGAACTTCGTTCATCTCATCTCAGCAGTAACAATATTAGGTCACACATGGGCCAGGCTGAGCCTTGAATGAGGATCTTAAGATAAAGTTCAATAATAGATTGATCAGTCTTTGAGTCACCTCCTAGTCCAAGCTTTACCTGATGCACTTAGAGAAAATAAAGATAGTGGTGGAAAGTATTCTTTACGAAAGTTTTAAGTAACTTCAGAGTTTGTATAATGAAAAGCCTTATTCATGCTTATGTATACTTTTAAAAAACTTTTCAATTACAGTTAATATACAACATTATCTTAGTTTCAGGTATGCAACATAGAGATTAGACATTTATAGAACTTATAAAGAAATCACACCAATAAGTCTAGTACCCATCTGACACTATACATAGTTATTACAATATTATTGACTATATTCCCTAAGCTGTACTTTACATCCCAGTGACTGTTTTTATAATTGGAAATTTGTACTTCTTAATCTCTTCCCCTATTTCACTCACCCCGCAGCCTCCCTTCCATCTGGTAACCATCAAAATGCTCTCTTTATTTATGAGTTTGTTTCTGTTTTGTTTCCTCATTTATTTTGTGTTTTATATTCCACATATAATAAAATCATATGGCATTTGTCTTTCTCTGTCTGACTTATTTCACTTAGCATAATACCCTCTAGGTCCATCCAAGTTTTTGCAAATGGCAAGATTTTATTCTTTTTTATGGCTGAGTAATATTCCACTGTATATATGTATCATTTCTTCTTTATCCGTTTGTCGATGGATACTTAGGTTACTTTCACATCTTGGCTATTGTAAATAATGCTCTGGTGAACACAGGGGTGCATATCTCTTTTCAAATGAGTGTTTTGGATTTCTTCGGGTAAATACCCAAAATTGGTATGGTTTTTTTAAAAGATTTTTAGAACTGAGATGGTTGTTAGATAGTATGCTACCTAACTTATTTATTTTACAGGAACATTTTTTTCACTTTTAAACTGGAGTTTTCTTGTCTTAGGGACATAAGTTAAGACAATTAACCATACATATATTCACAGTGATTCACTACTTAATTATAACTTTATGAATAATTTACTAAAAGAAAATGGAATAAACTTCCCATCAATTCTCTTGTATAATTTTTAGAGCTTCTAAGCTAAAACTCCTATTGATGTTTAAAAAGAATAGGAATTTGTAGAAAAATCTTTTCTTTTTCAATTAGACCTTGAACAAGTTGCTAAGCTGTTAAGGTTTAGTCGCTTTGTCTATAGGATGAGTACGATAATAATTTCTGTACTTCTAGTAACAGATAGTACTAGGTAGAGTATATGGCACAAAGTAAGCACTCAACAAATTTTTATTATTGTTATTATTTTTATTAACCATTTTAAGGTGATTTTAGAGACAGTCAAGTCAATTAAATTACTAGGGCAAATTCCAACTATGTTAAATAAAATAGTATCAGTAGATATTTTAAATGCAATAATTTTATTTTTGACTTAGGCAGCAATCTGTTTTTTATAAATATAGAACAAAATATTTTTTTTCCAAGCCAGTGAATTTGAGGAAATTGGAAGCATGGTGTCAGGAAAGTTATGGACATAAATTCAAGTGGTTTTACTTGCAGATGTAAAAGCCTGTGAATTTCCCTGGGGGCTTGGCCTTTTTACTATAGTTTCATTCACTGAGCTCAACAAGTGTCAGAATGAATTCAAATGGCAGAATTGATTGTTGAAAATGATTTAAACCTCCTGCTTTTCCTAAGGTGACGGCTGTTTGTTCAGATTTTGCCCTGCCCTTTAAAACTGGTATTGAGTACTTTTCATCTTTCAGCCACTAGGTTAGATAGAGATGCTAGTATTGAATGAGAGTTATATATTAAGCAAGTTCTACTTTCTTATGTTAATCTCCATGTACTACAACTCCTATATATTCACTTAGAATATTTTTCTAAGTTTATATGCCACACAAAGCTATCAGTTATTCAGGTTAAGGACTCTAGAAGGTATAAAAGTATATGAAAGAGAGAGAGAGAGAAAGAGAGAGATGAGAAAGAGACAGAGAGAGAGAGAGAAAGAAAGAGAGAGACTGAGAAAAAGAGGGAAAAGAGAGAGAGAGTATTTGTGTGTTTGTGGTGAGACAATTGCCCACTTGGCTAGGTGGGTACTAACTAGAAAGGCAGTTTCACAACATTGGAAGAAATAGTTTTTGATTTCTAAAGTGATCACTAAAAGTAAAGTCTTTAGGAGATGGGTAACATCTACTTAGAATACCTTCATGCCTTTATACTTTATACTTTAAATTTACTTCTACAGCTTGTATATCTACGTGGTATGGATTTAATTAATTAGAATAGAAACTGAGGTTAGGCTGTTATAAAAAGTCTGCCAATCTTATAGACCTCATAGGAATACATATGAATGAGAGCATCAAAATATCATTTTATAATTCTCTCCATCCTCCTCCAGTTGGACCATCCATGCTGTCTCTGTCTCAATTCAGACACTAATCATTTTTTCCCAGTAATTTTCTAAGTGGTTTTCCTCTCTCTATTCAATTCTCACCACAGATTCAGAGTTATCTTCCCAAAATATAAATGAGATCATGCTAATTTTCAGATGAAAGGTGTTGTTTAAAACAAATACTTGACCGTGGCTCACTGAGAACACCAGGACCTGGTTCAAAGCCTCTTTTCCAGCCTCTTAATCTAACACTGACCCAAATTCCTCAATACTCAGTCACATCAGATCTCTCACCGGTTCTCAGAAGACTTGCTCTTTCAAGCCTTTACCCTAGGATTCCTTTCCTTTCTTTCATCTTTATGACTTACAAAACTCTTTATTTTTTAAGACCCACCCGAAATGTCACATCCGAGAATCAAATTGCAATATTCCTAGGCATAGTTAGCCCTTTGTGCTTTCACAAAACTCTGTTAGTACCTTTATTTCAGCTCTTTACAAGTGTGCTTACAATCGTAGATATATACATTATTGTTCTCTAGCAGATCTTGAAAGCAAGTAGGTGCCTTTCCTTGTTCAGTCTATTACGCCCCTGTGATCCTCAGCCTCTGCAGCTTTCAGATGGTGGTAAAATATTTACCTCACATGACTGTTCTTGAGTGTGATTGAGATAATGTAAGCCAGATGCTTTGCTCAGCTTCAGGCACTTTGTGAAAGCTCACTCAATGCAAACTGATACTATTGTCATTGTCACTGCCCGGACTGTAAGCACAGGTATTAACTTGTATCCCCACAGAATTGTCTAGTCTCTGTCACTAAGAGTTTCTTAGGAAGAAAAGGAGAGAAGGAAGGAAACACAGGTCAACATCACAGAACTTTGTTAGCTGCCTTAACTGTATTATTTGTTTAACTCAATCCACAACTCTTTTGAGTGGGTGTTATCATCTCCTTTTCCAGGTGAAGAAACTGAGGTTCAGATAGTTTAAATAACTTAAAGTCACACAGCTAATATTGAGAACTGTTTTTAGATCACAGTTCTATATGATTCCCACACCCATGTTCTTTTGTACTACAACATAGACTGATGGGTGGGGCTTACAAATGGAGCTTTTGAAGCCTCTGCTTGCCACTCAAATCATTTATGCAATATATTTAAGTAAAAAGAGAAACATGAGTAACTGGGTTACAAAATAGAGTTGGGCAATGAAAAAAATGAAATTTGCATGTAAACACAGATAATTTTAATGACAAGTCCAATCACATTTATTTTAATGTGGATCTTGAAAATTTATTTAACATATTTATTGTCAAATATGTGCCAAACATCTTAGGGCCCTTAAACTACAGCACTGAACAAAACAGTTTCTTATCATTTAATGCCTTTTGCACAGAAGTATTTAAATAGTGAAGCATGAGATCACTCTTAGAGATAGGGCACAGCGAACCTCTGGTGAAGATGTCCTCAGCATCTTTGATATTGTTGTGACAGACGCCCTATTACAAATAATTCACTGTCTAGAGTCTCTTATTAGTAACTATGTGGAACACTTTTACTCCTTCCATTTAACAGATAGTTATATTTAGCACTTTTTTAGCATTACCCTAGTGTGGCTAAGACCCAAGGTTCTGTTCTTGATATACATATATGCTCTCCTAACAAAAATGAGACCAGGAGTTCTTGTCCAGGGACTAAGAGCACATTTCCTCTTGTTCACTGAGTATAGAAGATGAATAGTTCTGTCTGAGTCTTCAGATACTGATGCTATTTATAGTAATTTTCTTAAAGTAAATCTAGGTCATTTAATTATATTGAAGTTTCTTCCGAATGAAACAATTTATGTTCTTTTTAACAGCATTTACCCTATATATGCCTTATGTCTTTACACCCTTAGGCCTGTTGCAGAAAATTTTATGTCTCATTAAGTTTAACATACTTAGATCTGATATGTCAAAACTCAATGGATGGGTTTATTAATAATCAGCTACATCAGCTTAGTATTATCTTAGGAAGTAAAAGGTCAGTTAAGTAGTTGTTATTCTACCATCTCATCAGTGGACTCTTCTCTAAAGACTTCAAGTCATTATTCACTGCTTATAGAGTCACTTGAGATATAAAGTCTTTTTATAGTAATGAAAGTACTCCCACAATTAGCCAGAAGGCAGCCATCTATCTTTTTAAATAGTTCGGCTTGGAGGAGAACAGGATTTCAGGTGATATTCAGTAGATGAATTGTTATGACAATGATAAATTGGTGATACCAACCTGTGTTTTTTGCTGTAGGGACATGTTGTGTGTGCACATGTGCACAAGAAAAGACATTAGTGCCAAGTAGAAATTTGTTTCTCTAGAGATAGGCAAATACAGAAACTCTGAGGAAGTTCAAGTCCTTATAATTATTATTAATTCTAAATGATTACAACACAAATCTGTTCTTAGCTAAAAACAAATACAATATTTTGAAATACTTTATTTTGACAAAAAGTTATACATTGCAGGAATAGTACAAAGAATTTTCAAATATCGTTTGCCTAGATTCCCCAAATTTTAACATTAACATTTTACATTTGCTTTGATTTATATTCTTCCCCCTCAATAAATCATCAAGGTTAACATCACCAGTAATGGACAAATTCATATTAGTTACTTTCTCATAGGATAGATTGAAAATGACACACTACCACCTCTAAACATTCCTGCCAAAAATACATAACCTGAACCAAATCAAGAGGAACACTAGACAAAGGCAAACTGAGGGATGTTCTACAAAATAACTCTATAATCAAATATTTAAATACTTTAAATGTGCTATATGATCTCAATAAAAGTTATATTTTAGTCCTCCCTTAAAAATCTATGACTTTTGCTAAATTCAAGAAATTAGAAATTATATTTTGATATGACTAATTTTGATAGTAAAGTTAATTTGCAAAGATAGCAACCTTCAGCTTTATCATATTTTTGTTGTTTTTTATTGTTTAAATCAGAGGAGTTTTATGTCCAGTTGTGTCAGGCAGAAGGAAACGGAAGGCCCACTAAAAGTGTTTAGTTGAACAAAGTTTAATGATGGAACAACTTACAGAGGTGTGAGCAGAGTTAAGAAAAAGAACGTAGGGAATAGCAATAGAAAGAGAAATCCTAAATACGCATAGACCGGAAGGGGACAGGTGAAAGGGGTGTGAGCAGAACAAGGTAAGAGCTAGTATTTCCAAAGCCAGGTGAAGAGGGGGCTGGATAAAGGTACAGAACATGAGCTTTCTTACTACTGGCCAAACCAAACAAAATACATAAAGCAGAGTGGCTGGTGATGCAGTATACAGTGGTCAGCATCCCAGGGCACAGAGCAGGTAGAGATGAGTGGACTGTGTATCTGGGAGACAAACCAAGAACCACCAGCTCATGTGCCAAAGAGAAGAAACTTCCATTTCTTTTGTTAAGGCGAGGAAAAATACTTTATAAAGAGGTATATGAAACTATGTTGTGTATATTTTAATTTATTTACTTTAGTAAAAATTAATACCTATCATAACCTGTTCCTTAATAACAGAAATAATTTAGATAAACACTTTTCAGATTTTTTAAATCCCAAATGGGAAAGCATAGAAGAGAAGTATGGGAGTGTGAAGAAGGAAAGAAACAGAAAATACAGAAGAGATTTAAAAAATAAATCAAAAGATAATAAGAGAAAAAGAGCATTTATAAAAGATACATCCCCAACATTTCCTATAACCAAAATTATAAATTGGTTCAAAAAGTTTTAATACGTTCACAAATAATGGATCTATACCATCTTAATAAGAAAAGTTAAAGATGTCTTGCTTGCATTTGGGAATAAATACCCCCACCATCAAAGTGTTCTGTGAAAGAGATCAGGAAGCAGCATACTGTCCTACTGTAGTAACCTCAACGTCACAATCAATTAACTAAATGTAATAATAAGCTGTCTAACTGTCTCACTGGGTGGTTACTGAGAGTCTTAAATTCATTATTATTGCATATATAAGCATTTTTAATATATTCAATTCTTTAAGTTGCAAATGTGTATTATGTCACATGTGGCTTTAATAAGGGCAGATCCCACAATGTCGCAAGTTATAGGTTAGGCAACAGTCTTTATTTGGGAAATATACAATTCAGGAGTCAGCAACACAGAGAGTCATACAGGAGCTGGAACTGTTGGACATGCAGTGAGTGGGTCTGTATTCCAGGGAGGGAGGGATTCCATCCCTTGGTTGCTTTCTCTTCCTATGAAAACATTGTCAGTAAGGAAACACTGCAGGAGGTTGGGGCTGTCTGGGTTATTTCCATTTGTCTGGGAAAGCCAGCTGGAGACTTTGGAGCTCAAAGGAAGCTGCAACACCCCCATACACCAGGAAAATGAAGTTTCTAGTCCCTTGTAGTTCAGACAAGCCAGAAGGAGCCCCAGGATCACTTTCGGATAAGTCTGCTCATTATATCGCATGTGATAATTACCATATTTTTTTCCAAAAATCTAATAATAGCACTGTCAAAAGCAGAACACTGGCTACACAGGCTTTTGGTTTAATATAGTCTAACATTTTCTAACATTTCTTATGTTCTTATCTTCTAAAATTGATCACAAACCTACCAGTTATAGTTATGTTCATTAAAAATATTGTTAAAGATCAAAATTAATTTTAGTCAGTCTCTAACTGGGTTTTCTTCATATACTTATGTACAATCCCTATTCTGTGAGTTCTTTTTCCTTTAAATATTTTTAACACTGTGTAATGCTCAATTTATATAACAGATGTCCACATAGAATCATACACATCGAAATTTAGAAAAAAATATAATTAAAATCCTTAAAATGGATTTAAAGATTGTCTATGACAGGTGTTTAATGAATATAAGGTTCAGATTATTTTAAGTTCCTTTTATACCAAACATTTTAGCAGCAATTTAAATAGTTTCCTCCTTCTATAAAATATTACTAGACTCTATTTTTACAGCACCCTCCTGATTAGCAAATAGAACATTTGATCAGCATTCACATTGGGAGTTTAATCAAAATTAATTCCACAGTTATTTGTGACGGGGGGAGAGCTTATAAACTGTCATGTCCAACAAGACTTATAATACTCAGGTCTGAGGATGTAACATAAAACATGCTGACTGCGGTCAATAACACCATATTATATAATTGAAATTTGCTAAGAGAATAGAACTCACAAAAAAAAAAAAGCAAATATGTAAGGTGATAAAAGTGTTAATTAATTAGATAATGGGAATCCTTTCATAACATATACATATATCAAATCACCATGACATGTACTTTAAATAACTTACAGTTTTGTTAACTATACTTCAATAAAGCTAAAAATAAAGGAATAATTTTATTATTCCTTTATTTTTAGCTTTATTGAAGTATAGTTAACAAAACTGTAAGTTATGAATGAATGAATGAATGAATTTTGTAAACATTCAGAAAAGATCCATGTGATTTCTACTTATTCCCAATTTGAAATTGGGCTATATCAATTATACATAATCCTTGATATTCTGTACTTCTTCTATACAGTATTCTTACATGTATTCTCCCATGAAAGCCATAGGTGCTTAAAGGCCTTTATTTTTCATAAGCAGCACAGAAGTTTAGAAATCCTCATCATTTCCAAACAGCTGACTCTAGAAATGGCAACTCACCAGGGTGACTCAGTTATTCATGCACTTGTTTGCACTTCAAAAGGGAAAAAAAAGCCTGTTTGTTTTCTGATACTCAAGAAAATTTTGCATGTGGCTGGATTTGGAGAAATAATCAAAGTAAAACAGCTCATATCCAAGCTGAGGCCACCAGTCACTCTGGGGAGGTTGTTGACTAGTGGCCCAGATTTTGCAATTTATTCAAAAGGGTGGATTGTTCGTTAAACAGAAGCTTCATCAAACATTGCCTGTGATATGGTTTACATATGAAAAGCTATATTCTTTACTTAACATTCACAAGTTGCTTATGGACTAATTAGCCCATCTGCCACAACAAACGTATTCATACTTCTTTTGTATTGATTGCTGAAAAGTACCTACTTTTTTCCTATCCACTTATTTCTATCAATATAATGGCAAATAATAACTTTTTAGAGCTAGGACACTTACTTTGTTATATCTGTAAAAATGTGTATATTTTTCAACTGAGTTGACAAGTGCAGGGGTGAGAGGAAGACCTCAGAAAATGCTTTCCAGTGATCGGTTTATCTTTTAGTCATCAATCATCTGTTTGTTAGTTTATCTGAATGTCATAATTGCTTCAAGTTTGACATGAGTAATATTATTTGTTTATTTTTTATTTATTTTTATATTTTTTAAGTATAGTAGGTATACAATAGTATACCTATTAGTTTGAGGTATAGAATATAGTGACTTAACATTTATATACCTTACAATGTGATCACATCACTAAGTTTTTCCACTTGTTTCCAATCCCAAATTTAGTTTTTTATGAGAACAACCACATGTATTTATCCCAAAACTTCTATCATTGGTATCTTCTTCCCCTTGTTTATGCTGTTGCCAATTCTGATAACCTACTTATGCATAACATGCCTGGTTTCTCATTTATCTCAAATCAGATGGCCTAGTCACCATCTCAGATCCAGTCATCTCATTCTGAACTGCTAGCATCTTACCAAATGTCAATCACATGAGTCTTTTCGGGTATATTCTTATTGTTTGGTAGCAATAGAACCAAATCAGTTTGGCCACAGTTATCAAAATGCCAGATGTTATAGTAACGGAGAGAATTATCTCATACACTTCTCATGTTTATTATGACACTGTAACGTCTCACCCATTCCATTTAACAACCGCTTAGAAAAAGTCTCCTTCTCTAAACCGTGCTGAAATCAAATTCCCAGCTTTTTTGAAACCCTTTTGCATAGAAACTTCAAACTCAAACTCCATAACACAAAAATATTTTTTTAAATCTTCAAATTATCTTTCATCTCCTCACCAATTTCGCTCCCAACCCTCTTCATTTTTTTTTTTTTTCCTGAAAGTCAATTTCCCTGCACTTTTCTAGCACAAAAGCTTCTTTCCTTTCACTGGGCACCTAGCGGAGTTTGGATCCACACCTTTAACTGTCTATGTTAAGTGGAACACCTTTAATAGAGGGTTTCTCCATCACCAGTTTCATTTCCCAAAACACATAAAAGTTATATATCACCCATACAAAACCAAATTTAAGATTGAGACAGAGGGAGTAAAGTGTGGGGGGAGGGAGGAGGAGAAAGCAAGGGAAGAAGGGAGGGAGAAAATATGATGAAAAAGAAAAATAATGATAATGATATGGCACCATAAAATATCAAATACCTTGTTGTTGATTTAGGATCTCACCACTTGAAGAAAATGAGGTTTTGCTATAAATTTATTTGTTAATGTACTACAAAATTTTTCTTTAGGATTAAAACTTTAGATATTCTTTCAGTGTTATTCGTCTTCCTAGCTGTAACTGATGATAACTGAGTAAAGCCACTGTCGGAAAATCTCAATTAAGCCATTCTTTTTTCTGTTGTGAAAGGCATAATTTATAAAATGGTGACCTTTTGGTAGGCTAACAGTATGTTGATGAACTTCAAGTGAAGTGAAAGAAAAAAAAGAGTGTTTTGTATTATCAGTGCTTACATTTTCCAAGGAATCACGTGAAGCAGTAGAGCCTTTAAAGGTCATAGACTTCTTTACTTTGAGAGATATTAAATAGCTAATGAAAATAGAGGTCAGCTGCATGATAACCGGAAGAAAAAAGCATTCCCCAATGAGAAAGTAAGATATTTGAGATTACGCCAACTGTCCTTTTTTAAGATTGTATTTGATTGCCCTTAAAGCTGAAAATGAAATTTGCATGTAAATGCCATGATTGTAAATGAATGAATGTACAGGTCTTAGAATCAATAGTTATTGATCTTGCTGTATGAATGCTAATATCATTTGCATATACTAACCATTACAATAAGAACTGATGATTTCACAGCCCAAAATACTCTTCATTAGTTTTTATGTCTCTACAAAAATTTTTATTCTTTTCTGGATTTTGCAAAAATAATCTTACTTAGCTCATAAGAACATGATCATTATCAGTAATAACTCACTTTTTAAAAATTATTCTTGCTTTGAAGATCACTAAAACAAAGGAATACCAAAACTAGATTGACATGTAGGCAAGGTACCCATCTACCCTGAGGAAGAAATGGAATAATGACATTTATCTGTCCACTACTTAATGGTACACAATTTATGCATTAGTGAGATTTAATTTATGACTGGAATGAACCCTGATCACAAATTATTTTCCCTTTACCCTCAGATATTGGTTGAAATTCCTTTTGAAAGAGCATTGTCTTCTTTCATACTGCCACTATTAGGGGTTACTCTAAATGCAAAGCTTGTAGATATCACTGACAGAGCAATCTTATCTACAATTTCTATAACCCAGGAATTTATAGATACTGACCACAATATGAAACATAGAAGACGACATCGTTTAAAATGAGAGGCTAGCTTTTAGGTTGTGCTTTAACATTCTGGAAGTTCTCTTATCATCTGCTGACTACATGTCCTCAGGGAAGACAGTGGTGGCCCCAGCCCAAAGTTCCTGGAACGAATGACTGTGTCCATGGGTTTTTGTGTCTGATGTTTACATACTCCCATATGCCCAAAGTCATCAAGGTATTCTGAGGTTGTGCCAATGAAAATTTGGTGGTAATTTTCAAGTTTAGTCCATGGAGAGAAGAATTAGAGTGTGAATGTACAGATTAGCGAGCATATGCACACTGGTAGGTACCCACTCAAATCTCCAACTAAAATTTCTTACTAGTGATCTAAGAACTGTGCTGGGACATATTTTGCTGGTGAGGAAACTTAATTGCTCCTTTTGTGAAGGCACATTAACTCTTTCAGGGTCCATTGAGTAAATTAACTCTTCCAGGTTATTAAGCCTGTCTCTACGTGACATGACGATTTCTACCTGGCATTGTATCATTTACCCTGAAATGCCCCACACTTGCTTTGAGCACACATGTTCTTTGTCTACTCAGGGAGAGAGAATGTGCTCATTTCAATGTCAGCAATTGCTCTTTGATTGCAACTCAGTGATTCCCTTTGCTTCTTCCCAGGGATCTCTAAGGATTTGCCGGTACATAGCAGTTATCTGAGCCTCACCAACAGACAGGTGTCATAGTTGTCTAAAAATGGTATTATTTCTGTGGTTTTGAACACAGAATTTTGCTTCCAAGTATCTTTTCCTGTAGGCAAAAGCCAACATTATTAATTCATTTGGGGTGGGAGTTGTGAAGCTATTTCAAGATTCCATGATCTTTTATTAAAGCACAACTCCCACTAAGAGGCTATGTTATCAGTACCTATTTAGGGAAATATATTAACAACTATTTGAGAGCAGCCTGTGCTGCCCCTCAAGAGGGTGTTCAGAAAAGTGTGCAGGTGTTTGGGATGCCACAAAGGCTAGAGTAAGTGCCTGTAGTTGGTCCAGCTGAGAAGCAGTGGTGGAGAGCAAAGGCAAATGCCACCTCTTTCTTTATTATGTCCAGGGCTACCTTGGAGAGTCATCAGTTGATATAAATTAAAATAGATGATGATCCAAAGAGACACAGTATACTCCTTCAGAGGTGTTTTAGAGTAGTGCTCCTTTTATGTGCATATCATAGAAATCATCTGGTATCTTGTTATAATGCCAGTTCTGATTCAGGAGGTCCGAGGTAGGGCTAGGTTTTCTGCATTTCTAATAATCTCTTAGATGATGCTTAACTGCTGGTCCACAGACC